>NC_049910.1:31653325-31953325 GCF_001411555.2 Juglans regia
AACAATCACACAAACCAAAGTTATAAATCTTACAAATCCAAATAAAAGCAAAAACAAACTTATAGTTCAGAAAAATCTCACAAACCCAACAAAAAACCAATTCGAACTTAAACAATTAAGAATCAACTTAAATAAATAAACAAAATCAAGTAATAATCACACAAATCTGTGCACAGACCCACATGTTAGAAGGCATAAAGTGATGTGTGCATAGATCTTCAACCAATAGATCTTTATAGTCTAGGGTGAACATGGTTGCAGTCGTGGGCCAATAAACTCGCAGACCCAAAACGCTTGGTCACAGTCGTGGGTCTTTGAATTCAGAAGTCTGCTTAAAGGAGGACGAGAAGAAAATGACGAGATGAAGGGGAAGAGATTGGAGAGAGAAAAGAGTATGCTGGCCACTAGGCATGAAAGCCTGAAAGGAAGGGAGAGAAGAGTAGCACGAAGACTATGAATGAGAAAAATGCAAGGCGAAACAAACACTAGTATTTATAGTTAGGATTTTGTTTTTATATTATTAATATATATAATATACATATATTATAACTTATGTTAAATATTTATATTTATATAAATTGAGGATCGGATGGACGGTTGAAACCTAGGTGGCCTAAGGACTAGCCTGGCACCAGCGGCTTTGGCTTTCAAATGGGAGAATTAAAGCCCTCATTGATGGTATGCGGGTGGAGGCCCTGTTTGGACAAGGCGGGGGCATGAAGGAAGGGTCAGGCGGGTCAGATGTCGGTGTTCGCCTAGTAGCCCTACACTCCATCGCATAGTGGGTTAAGGTGTAAGGTCACCACCCATAGCTCTTTGTTCATATCATTTATCATTTATCTTCTCATCATCTGTTCATATCATTCATCATTTTTTCATATTCTTACAATTTCATCACATCATCATCTTCATAATCATCACGATTCATTTCATTACATCATTATCCATACTCATTATCATGATCATCTCATCATTTTTCATATCATTTATCATCTCTTCATCTTTTCATATAATTTATCGTCTCATCATCCTTTCATATCATCATGGTCTTACAACACCCTCATCTTCATAACCATCACGATACATCTCATCACATCATTATCCATTCTAATCATCTCATTATCTTTTCATATCATTTATTATCTCATCATATTTTCATTTAATCGTGATCTCATCTCATTCTTATCTTCATAACCATCACGTCAATATTGATATTCATCATCATCGTCTCATCATATTTTCAAAAAATTTATCATCTCATCATCTTTACGTATAATCATGATCTCATCTCAAAAACCATCATCCATCTCATTACATCATTATCATATTCATCATCATCTCATCATATCCTCTTAATGACAGGTTATTAAGAGACGAAGTTATCTTGAAGTTGTTATAAAATTACAGGTTTGATCTACTATTTTATTCGCATTATCTATTATTATCATTATTTGTGTGGTGTATTTTGCCTCTTACATTCTTGTGCAGATGGAAGAACTTGGCCCAAGGTGTAAACACCTTTGAATTTTACACCTTTGAATTTACACACTAAAAAATATATGATTATGTATTTTTTTATATTGCATAGAAATTACAGATAGAAATAGGCATAAGGAATTTTACTACCATACAGTTTCCGTTAGGGTTGCATCCTGCACCATAGAAGGGTGATCTTAGACTCCAAAACTCACCGGCCGAGGGGGTTGAGTTGGGCCCCAGCCCCTATCGACGGCTGCCTTATTTCGATAACTTGCGGTAGAGTAGCGCCACCACCGTCCAACCACCCTGTCTAACACCAAAACAATCACACAAATTGAAGTTATAAATCTTACAAATCCAAATAAAAGCAAAAAAAAAACTTATATTTGAGAAAAATCTCACAAACCCAACAAAAAACCAATTTGAACTTAGACAATTAAGAATCAACTTAAATAAATAAACAAAATCAAGTAATAATCGCACAAATCTGTGCACAGACCCACATGTCACAAGTCATAAAGTGATGCGTGCACAGATCTTCAACCTACAAATGTTTATGGTCTAGGGTGAACATGGTCACAGTCGTGGGCCAATAAACTCGCAGACCCAAAATGCTTGGTCACAATCATGGGTCTTTGAATTCAGAAGTCTGCTTAAAGGAGGACGAGAAGAAAATGGCAAGACGAAGGAGAAGAGATTGGAGAGAGAAAAGAGTATGCTGTCCACTAGGCATGAAAGCCTGAAAGAAAAGGGGAGAAGAGTAGCACGAAGACTATGAATGAGAAAAATGCAAGGCAAAACAAACACTAGTATTTATAGTTAGGATTTTGTTTTTATATTATTATTATTATATATAATATACATATATTATAACCTATGTTAAATATTTATATTTATATAAATTGAGGGTCGGACTGACGTTTGAAACCTAGGTGGCCCAAGGCCTGCACCAGTGCCTCCAGCTTTCAAATGGGAGAATTAAAGCCCCTGTCTGCACAAGGCCGAGGCAGGAAGGAAGGGTAAGGCGGGTCAGATGTGGGGGTTCGCCTAGTAGCCCTACTCTCGATCGCTTAGTGGGTTAAGGTGTAACGTCACCCATAACTCTTTGTTCATATCATTTATCATCTCATCATCTGTTCATATCATTTATCATCTTTTTATATTATTATGATTTAATCACATCCTCATCTTCATAACCATCACGATTTGTCTCATTATTTCATTATCTATACTCATTATCATGATCATCTCATCATGTTTTCATATCATTTATCATCTAATCATCCTTTCATATCATCATGATCTTATAACACCCTCATCTTCATAACCATCACGATACATCTCATCACATCATTATCCATTCTAATCATCATCTCATTATCTATTCATATAATTTATCATCTCATTATCTTTTCATTTAGTCATGATCTCATCTCATCCTTATCTTCATAACCATCATGACGCATCTCATAACGCCAATATTGATATTCATCATCATCATCTCATCATATTTTCAAACAATTTGTCATCTCATCATCTTTTCGTACCATCATGATCTCATCTCATTCTCATTTTCAAAACCATCATCCATCTCATTACATCATTATCATATTCATCATAATCTCATCATCCTCTTAATGACAGGTTATTAAGAGATGAAATTATCTTGAAGTTGTTATAAAACTATAGATTTGATCTACTATTTTATTCGCATTCTCTGTTATTATTATTATTTGTATGGTTTACCTTGCCTCTAACATTCTTGTGCAGATGGTAGAACTTGATCGAAGGTGTTTACACCTTCTAATTTACACACTAAAAACTATATGATTATGTATTTTTCTTATATTGCACAAAAATTATAGATAGAAATAGGTATAAGGGATTTTACTGTCATTTTGCCAAAGCATTTGTCTCCATTCGGGATGCAACCCACAACCCAGAAGGGTGGTCTCAAACTTCGTCACTCACCGTATGGGTCTTGAGGGTGAGATGGGCCCTAGCCCCTATCAGCTGGTGCCCTGTTCAAATGACGGGTAGTAGATTAGTTCCACCACCATCCAACCACCCTGTCTAACACCAAAACAATCACGCAAAGTAAAGTTATAAATCTTACTAATCCAAATAAAAGCAAAAACAAACTTATATAGTTTTGAAAAATCTCAGAAATCCAACAAAAAATTAATTCGAACTTACACAATTAAGAATAAACTTAAGTAAATAAACAAAATCAAGTAATAATCGCACAAATCTCTGCACAGATGCACATGTCACAAGTCATAAAGTGATGTGTGCACATGTCTTCAACCTATAGATCTTTTATAGTCTAGGGTGAACATGGTCGCAGACCTAGGCCAATAAGCTCGCAGACCCAAAATGCTTGGTCATAGTCATGGTTCTCTGAATTCAGAAGTTTGCTTAAAGGAGGTGGAGAAGAAAATGGCAAGATGAAGGAGAAGAGATTGGAGAGAGAAAAGAGGATGCTGGCCACTAGGCATGAAAGCCTGAAAGGAAGGGGGAGAAGAGTAGCACGATGACTAGGAATGAGAGAAATGCAAGGTGAAACAAACACTGGTATTTACAGTTAGGATTTTGTTTTTATATTATTATTATATATAATATATATTATAACTTATGTTATATATTTATATTTATATAAATTAAGGCCAGACAGACAGTTGAAACTTGGGTGGCTCTAGGCCTAGCTCGGCACTAGTGCCTCCGGCTTTTAAATGGGAGAATTAAAGCCCTCCTTGATGTTATGTGGGTGGAGACACCTGTCTGCACAAGGAGGGGTAGGAATGAAGGGTTGGGCGGGTCATATGTGGGGGTTCGCCTAGTAGCCCTACTCTCTATTGCATAATGGGTTATGGTGTTAGCTCACCCATAGCTCTTTGTTCATATCATTTATGATTTATCATCATTTGTTCATATCATTTATCATCTTTTCATTTTAATTCGATTTCATCACATCCTCATCTTCATAATCATCATGATTCATCTCATTACATCATTATCCATACCCATTATCATGATCATCTCATCATGTTTTCATATAATTTTTCATCTCTCTCATCATCTTTTCATATTATTTATCATCTCATCAACTTTTGATACTATCGTGGTCTCAAAACACCGTCATCTTCATAACCATTACGATCCATCTCATCACATCATTATCCTTTCTAATCATCTTGTCATTATCTTTCTATATCATTTATCATCTCATCATCTTTTCATATAATCATGATCTCATCTCATCCTTATATTCATAACCATCACGACCCATCTCATTAGGTCAACATAGATATTCATCATCATCGTCTCATCATATTTTCAAAAATCTTATCCTCTCATCATCTTTTCGTATCATCATAATCTCATCTCATCCTCATCTTCGTAACCATCATCCATCGCATTACATCATTATCATATTCATCATAATCTCATCATCCTCTTAATGACAGGTTATGAAAAGATGAAGTTATCTTGAAGTGGTTATAAAATTACAGATTTGATCTACTATTTTATTCCTTTTATCCAAAAGGTATATATATCTATTTATTAAAAATTAAAATAAGTATTATAAAACTTTTACATTGTCATTCACATTCTCTATTATTATCATTATTTGTGTGGTTTACCTTGCCTCTTACATTCTTGTGCAGATGGAAGAACTTGATCGAAGGTGTTTACACCTTCTAATTTACACACTAAAAACTATATGATTATGTATTTTCTTATATCACACAAAAATTAGAGATAGAAATTGGCATAAGAGATTTTATTGCCATTTTGTGAAAGCATGTCTCCATTATGGATGCAACTTGCGCCCCTTAAGGGTGGTCTCAAACTCCATCACTCACTGGGCCGGGGGGGTGAGTTGGGCCCCAGCCTCGGCCCCTATCGGCTGGTTCCTTGTTCGAATGACGGGTCGTAGATTAGCTCAGCTCCACCACCGTCCATCCACCCTGTCTAACACCAAAACAATCATGCAAAGTAACATTATAAATCTTACAAATCCAAATAAAAGCAAAAACAAGCTTATAGTTGAGAAAAATCTCATAAATCCAACAAAAAACCAATCAACTTTAAAAAATAAACAAAGAGAAATGATAGTTGTAGTCGTGAATATGCAAGTGCCGTGTAGTTACTTTGAAAAAAATGAATAAATATGGGACTCACATGAAAAAAATTAATTTTTTAATAGTAGATCTAACTCTTTTTCAAAGTGATTGTACGACGCTTGCGCATTCTACGACTGTATGTAGCATTACTCATAAACAAAATAAAGTAAAAATCGCACAAATCTGTGCACAGATCCACTCACAAGTCGTAAACTAATGTGTGCACAGATCTTTATAGTCTAGGGTGAACATGGTCGCAGTTTGCCCACAAACACAAAACGCTTGGTCACAGTCATGGGTCTTTGAATTCAGAAGTCTACATAAAGAAAGAGGAGAAGAAAATGGCAAGACGAAGGAGAAAAGATTGGAGAGAGAAAAGAGGATGCTGGTCACTAGGCGTGAAAGCCTGAAAGGAAGGGGATAAGTGTAGCATGACGACTAAGATTGAGAGAAATGCAAGGCGAAACAAACACTGATATTTATAGTTAGGATTTTGTTTATAAATTATTATTATATATAATATAAGTTATATAAGTTATATTATATATTTATTTTTATATAAATTAAGGGCCGAATGGATGGTTGAAACCTGGGTGGCCCAAGGCCTAGCCCGGCAATAGCACCTTCAGTTTTTAAATGAGAGAATTAACGCCTTCCAAGATGGTATGCGGGTGGAGGCCTCTGTTTGCACAAGGCGGGGGCAAGAATGAAGGGTCGGGTGGGTTAGAGGCGGGGGGTTCACCCAATAGCCCTACTCTCTATCACATAGTGGGTTAAGGAGTTAGGTCACCCATAGCGCTTTGTTCATATCATTTATCATTTATCAACTCATCATCTGTTCATATCATTTATCATCTTTTCATATTATTACGATTTCATCACATCCTCATCTTCATAACCATCACGATTCATCTCATTACAGCATTATCCATACTCATTATCATGATCATCTTATCATCTTTTCATATAATTTATCATCTCATATTTTCATATCATTTATAATCTCATCATCCTTTCATATCATCATGGTCTCAATGTCATCTTCATAACCATCTTGATCCATCTCATTGCATCATTTTCCATACTAATCATCATCTCATTATCTTTTCATATCATTTATCATCTCATCATCTTTTCATATAATTATGATCTCATCACATCCTTATCCTCATAACCATCACAAACCATCTCATTATGTTATTATCAATATTCATCATCATCATCTTATCATATTTTCATAAAATTTATCAAGTTATCATCTTTTTCATATCATCATGATCTCATCTCATCCTCATCCTCATCTTCATAACAATCATCCATCTCATTATGTCATTATCACATTCATTATCATCTCATCATCCTCTTAATGATAGCTTATTAAGAGCCAAAGTTATCTTGTAAGTTGTTATAAATGTACATGTTTGATCTACTATTTTATTGCTTTTATCTGATAAATATATATTTATCTATTTATAAAAAATTAAAATAAGTGTTGTGAACTTTTTTTATTGTCATTCGTATTCTCCATTATTATCATCATTATTTGTGTGGTTTACCTTGCCTCTTAGATTTTTGTGCAGATGGAAGAACTTGATTGTTCTAATTTACACACTAAAAACTATATGATTATTTATTTTTCTAATAACGCCAAAAAATTAGAGGTAGAAAGCATAAGAGATTTTACTACAATTTTGTGAAAGCATTTGTCTCAATTAGGGATGCAATCCGCACCCCACATGGGTGGTCTCGGACTCCGTCACTCATAGCATGGGTCGTGGGGCAGGGGGGTGAGATGGGCTCCGCCTCAGACTCTAAAACATAAATTCTAGAACTCTAAACTCAGACTCAGACTTTAAAACATAAAAACGCTCTACTCCAATTCAGAACTCCCTAACTCTGACCAAGACTAAAATTAAAACTAAGATTAAGAACCTATTCATCTCACAAGACGGGATTAAATAGATGTCAAAACTCAAATCCGGAAACAAAATAAATGCGGCTACAATCTAGCCTAAAAATTTGGAAAATAGTTTTTAAAGATAGATGTTAATATAAAAGGAAATTATCCCAAAAATATCGAAATTATCTAAAATGGAAGATTCAGTGATATGTGGCTTAAATTGCAAGGTTCGGGATGAATTATCCCATTGAGAAGATGCCGTGTGCACTGAATATAACTGGCGTGGAGGTCACAAAGACCACACGACCCTCTCCTCGCCTACTGAGTTGAAGACTCCTAACCGGGATGAAAGACTCCTATTACCTTTTCTAGTTGTTGTCCACGATGTCGTTTAGGTTGGTCTCTTAAGTTGGTTGTTTAGACAAGTCGCCCAATCTAACCGTTTAGAGCCTTGTCGTCAAATCTTCGAGCCTTCAGGTTGTGCCATTTGGTCGCGAGTCTCCTCGCCTATCGAGAGGTAAGTCTTCTCGCATTTGGGCGAGAGAAATTTCTTTCCTGCCCACGGGACAAGGCTCCTTTTCCAAATCTCTCATTAGCTCTCTTCAGATCTCGCTGTCTCGCATCGGTTTGGATCTGTAGTCTCTTTTTTTGTACCAAAATATTCTCATTTTGCACTAAATCTTCTCATTCCTTCAAATCCAAGAAAATAAATAAAAATATGTAAAATTAAAATAAAATTAATAGTATTGAAAGGAAAATGACACTTTTCGTAAATAAAAGAGTGATAAAAATCACATAAAAATAACACTTATCAAATACCCCCAAACTTAAGTTTTGCTCACCCTCGAGCAAAGAAGAAAGAAAGACAATTAAAACAAACATTGGTTTGATTCACAAAATTTATTGCCTCAAAGGAATCATTCAAGATCAATTAAGTCCAAAAGTTAATTCGAAACTCAATTCTACTGCATTATCCATCCCCGCATTTATGCATATCCATCATTCTCACTTCATCATTAGCTTCGTGGATAGTTTTATGCAAACAAGTAAATAATGGATCTCTAAAAACTCCATAGGCTTGCTTTTCAAATCACTCTTAACTAATGTAGAACATAAACTATTACCAGAGATCAGTAGGTTTTTATTAAACTTGTAATGTAAGGCTAGGGTGAGGACTACAAATAAAAGGTAGGATTCAAACAAAACAAGATAACTTAAGTTTGAACATCAACAGAATAAAAAATGCATTTTCACTTTTAACACATCTCTTCTCAATCATTGTAAATCTCTCAACATATCTCTCTCTTTACCCGTCTATTCGGCAGATCGGTTTTTTTTTGGAAATATTTCATACCTTTTTGAGTGCTTTTGTTGATGACTCTTGTCAGCCTTTTCTTGTTGGCCACACAGTAGACTAGTTGACTTTTTACATCCCCAAACTTATAATTTTGATAATATTGCTATAATTAATTTACTTGTAGACGTTCTACCTCTCTTGCCTTTCATGCTCTTGTGAGTCTGTGACTTTGTGTAAACTTAGTTCTCTTGAAAGGTAAGGATATCAGTGTTTAAGCTCAAATAGGATAGGGAATATGAGGTTTACAAGAAAGAAAAATATAAGGCCAACATATATTTTAATAAAGCTTAAATAGGCGACTAGAGATAAAGATAATAAACATTTTTTCAGTAATATTCTATCTAGGATTTCACCTCGAGTGTGATCAAACAAGTTCTAAAGTAAGTTGAGACCATATAAATTTATAAAATTCACATAAAATTTCTCTAGGTACTCAAAACAATTAATGATCATAAGAAGCATTCATTGAACATAGAAAATATCAAATTAAGTAAGATCTAGTAAAGAATTAACAACTAGACTTAAGCAATGAGAATTTTTCCTAAAAATTATAATCAATTTCAATCATATTTTTATCATAGGCTTTTTATTCATCAAACCATACTGTTTTTATCATTATTATTATTATTATTATTATTATTATTTTAAATAAATAAAATAATATCCTTTCTCCCTAAACTTAAATCTCACATCGTCCTCAATGGGAAAAGGAAGAAAAATTAAAGCAAAGAATGAGAGAAGGTAAGAGATGCTCTCCTGATTTTTTTTGTCTAGTCTTCTAATTGAATATTTTCCTTGAATGCGCAGCTGTGTACTCATTGGAGATCTTCTCGGTCTCTTCGTTCTTTAAATTTGATGGAAGCGGCTTGAGTTCAAGCTTGGGTAGTTCTTTACATGGTAGCTTTGGGTTCAACTCTATAAGTCTTGTCAGCCATTGTCTCGATCGCTTATTTGAAAACAAGAATGTGCCTTGGAAGGAATTTCATAGATTTAAATGCGTCATAAGTGACTTGCTCCTCGCCGACCCTCAAAATGAGTTTCCCTTTCTGGACATCAATTAACGTTCTCTCTATTGCAAGGAAAGGTCAGCCCAGTATCAAATGGATCTCCTCGTCGTCCTCCATATTGAATACAATGAAGTCGGTCGAAAAGATAAACTTATCAACTTTCACTGGTACGTCCTCAATGAGTCGTTCCGGGTATTTAATGGATCTGTCCGCCAACTGTAGAGAGATGATGGTTGGCTTTGCTTCTCTAAGACTTAGTTCCTTAGGCGATAGCTTCTTTTGTACAATTCCATTGCTTTCCTCGATCGCCAACTGTAGGAGATGGTCGGCTTTGCTTCTCCAAGACCTAGTTCCTTAGGTGGCTGCTTGTTTTGTACAATTGCACTGCTCTCCTCGGTCGCCAACTGTAGATTGAACTGATTATCACTCTTATTTTTTCTTAATCTCTGCGGAGAAGGAATTGGTGGATCATAAATTGAAGGAGAATAAGTTTTAGAAATAAAGTCTCTGGATTTCTTGGATTTTGCAGCTCCTTTATTCTCTCTAGTTTTCTTAGCTTGCTAGTCGGTCGCCTCCCGACTAGTTTCTTTCACCTCGTACTTGGTTTCCTTCTTCTTGGATTCCACATTTTCAGCAACTTCTTCATCTCACTCGGTATTTACCAACTATGGTTGGTCATATGTCCACCCACTTTTCAACGTTATGTATTTGACATGTTCCTTCGGATTGGTCATAGTGTTGCTCGGTAAAGTTCCTATTGTCCTCTTAGTAAGCATGTTTGAGAGTTGATCGATTTGTGCCTCAAGATTCCAGATTGAAGTCGAGTTGTTTTGGATTACCATATCAGTATTTTGCATGTACTACATGATCATATGTTTAAGTGTCAGCTTCTTCTGTTGTTGTGAAAACTAGGGGTGTAACCGGTCCGGTCCGGTCCGGTTTTGGATAAAATCTAGGACCGAACCGGTATGTACCGGTTTTGTATTTTTCAAAATTGATTACGCACCGGTTACCCTCCTAAACCGATACTTTCGGTTTTACTGGTTTCCGGTCCGGTCCGGTCCGATTTTTCGATTTTTTTTAAATGTAAATTTCACAATTTGTCATTAAAAATTTGTTTATAAAAAAAAAAATGATTTAAAAAAAACTGTTTTATACTTTTATTAATATATTAGACTATATAATAGTATTAATATTAGACTATTGGTATAGTTATAAGTTATATATTAGTATTAGTTATAAACTTTTAGTGATTTAGTATTAACATTTTATGTAATAATTTATAAATTATAATAAGAAATTATTTCATATATGAATATATATGTTATATATAAAATTTCACATAAAAATTTATAATTATACATTATATATAAAACTTATATATATTAATATTTAATATATAAAAAATATTTTGTATAAAACTTATATATAAAATATTATTTTTTATTTTTTTTAATCAACCGGTCTGGTCCGGTCCAAAAAATTCCGGAACCGGAACCGGACCGGAACCGGCCGGTTTTTACATTTTAAAAACTGGTTCCGGACCGGATCGGTTCAAAACCGGTAAAATCGGTCCGGTCCAGTCCGGTTTTTCGGTTTTCCGGTTTGAATTTACACCCCTAGTGAAAATTGTTGAGGTGGTCTAGTCGGCACTTGGTCATTGTTCCATGAAAAACTAGGGTAATTTCTCCATTGTGGATTGAACGTGTTTAAATAAGGATTATTTTAACGTTGGAAATTGGACATGTAATGAGCTTGTTCATAACTCGATTGGGCAAAATGATTGGGCAAAATGATCACAAACAACATTAGTTTGAATGACATTAACGTTCATTTTCTCTATTTGTTTGGTTAGATTTGCCAATTGAGCCGCAATTGTAGTAATAGTAAAGTCTCTGAACGTCTTTCTCCTGGTCGGCCATTTTAAATTTAGAGGCGGTGACCTCTTTCTTCTTCTTTTATTGATCCAACGTAAGGTTCTTTCAATCTCAGGACCAAAATGTGTATGTTCTAATGATTTAGATCAGGACATGCACTTTTGATTTCTTAAAAGAAAAACCAAAATGAAATTGAATTTAAACCAATTTTTTTCATATAAATAAAATAAAATAAAATCTAAAGTAGTTAAAATCTACCTGGTATCAATATCAATAACAAATAACTATTTCCTAGCATTGGCTCCAAAAACTTGTTCGCATAAAAATATATCTGTAAGTGCACATAATCGTAACAAGTAGTAAAGTGTTTTAAAAAAAACGGATATCGAACCCACATGGAATAATTATGCTATTGAGTATTGAAATTAATTAAATTAATTACTATTTGGGAAACTGGAATTTGAAGAATGATTTATTAAACTGAAGAAAAGAACATTAAAATTAAGACTTTAAAAATAATAAGAATAGATTTAGAACGTTTGACTTCGTTTATCAAATCTCACACAGTTTATTCTTCCTTGTTATAAAATTCCAATTATCCAAGTTGATGATAAAAATTCCTTAACTATTCAATATTTTCTCTTAAACAATATAAAAAATATCTCCAACTAATAACTCCATATTTCTATGTGAATTTAGCTAATTGGAGACTCATTAAGAGTGTTTAATCCTAAATCTTTAATTACAAATTACCTCTCAGTCTCATTGCAATCCAAAAGATCGAACAATAGCTAGTTAGAAAATTGTAAGTAATAAGAATAAGGAATATACACTCAATTATAGAAATATTAAAAATAAAATAACTTGGAATATAAATTGTGTGTTCAATGCTAGGTTACATCAAAACTCTAAAAAATAGAATTAGTTCATAATGAAATTAAAAAGAAAAATAACAAAACTGGTATTCTTCGTTTAAATCGGTTGATGAAGCATGCAGCTCTCGCCTTTGCCCTCCAGTTCCGCCTTATCGAAAGAATACTTCAAGAATAAATTCTAGAATATAAAACTAAGATTAAGAACTAAGAATATCTATTCATCCCACAAGACGAGATTAAATAGAAGTCAAAACTCAAATCGAGAAACAAAATAAATGCAATTACAATCTAGCCTGAAAATCTAGAAAATAGTTTCTAAATATATATGTTAATATAAAAGAAAATTATCTCAAAAATATCGGAATTATCTAAAATGGAAGATTCAGTGATATGCGAGTTCTAGTGGGATTTGGTCGCCAACAGATTGATTACGAAACTCGGATTTGGTGGTCAGCAGCAGATTGATCCTGGTCGGGAGGAATTATCCCACCGAATAGATGCCATGTGTGCTGAATATAACTGGCGTGGAGGTCACAAATGAACGGGCGTGGAGGACCGGAGGTCACAAAGACCACATAGCCCTATCCTCGCCTACCGAGTGGAAAGACTCCTGACCAGGATGAAAGACTCATCTCACCTTTTCTAGTTGTTGCTCACGATGTTGTTTAGACTAGTCTCCCAATATAACTGCCTAGAGCCTTGTCGCCAAATTTTTGCGCCTTCAGGTCACTCCTTCTGGTCGCGAGTCTCCTCGCCTACTGAGAGGTAAGTCTTCTCGTCTTTGGGCAAGAGAAATCTCTTTGCTGCCCACGGGACAAGGCTCCTCACCCAAATCTCATCGGCTCTCTTTAGATCTCGCTATCTCTCATTGGTCTAGATCCGTAGTCTCTTCTTTTGTACCAAAATTTTGCACTAAATTTTCTCATTCTTTCAAATCCATACTAATCATCATCTCATTAGCTTTTCATATCATTTATCATCTCATCATCTTTTCATAAAATCATGATCTCATCACATCCTTATCTTAATAACCATCACGACCCATCTCATTATGTCATTATCGATATTCATCATCATCTTCTCATCGTATTTTCATAAAATTTATCATCTCATTATCTTTCCACATCATCATGATCTCATCGCATCCTCATCTTCATAACCTTCATCGATCTCATTACATCATTATCATATTCATCATCATCTAATCATCCTCTTAATGACAGGTTATTAAGAGACAAAGTTATCTTGAAGTTTTAATAAAATTACAGGTTTGATCTACTATTTTATTGCTTTTATCTAATAGATATATATATGTTTGTATTAAAAATTAAAATAAATGTTGTAAAATTTTTATATTGTCATTCGCATTCTCTATTATTATCATGATTTATGTGGTTTAGCTTGCCTCTTACATTCTTGTGCTGATGGAAGAACTTGACCAAAGCTATATGATTATATGATTATGTATTTTTTTTTATATTGCACAAAAAGTAGAGATAGAAGTAGGCATAAGGGATTTTATTACTATTTTGCAAAAGCATCATGCTCTATTAGGGATGCAACCAGCACCCTAGAAGGGTGGTCTCAGACTCCGTCACTCACATCATGGGCCGAGGGTGTGAGTTGGGCCCTATTAGGATGACTGGCGGTAGATTAGTGCCACCACCGTCCAACCACCCCATCTAATACCAAAACAATCACACAAAATAAAGTTATAAATCTTACAAATCCAAATAAATGCACAAACAAACTTATAGTTGATAAAAATCTCACAAATCCAACAAAAAAGCAATTCGAACTTACACAATTACAAATCAACTTAAATAAATAAATAAAACTCAAGTAATAATCGTACAAATCTGTGACATACCGATATGTCACAAGTCATAACGTGATGTGTGCACAAATCTTCATCCTATAGATCTTTATAGCCTAGGGTGAACATGGTCGCAGTCGTGGGCCAATAAACTCGTAGGCCCAAAATGCTTTGTCACAGTCCTGGGTCTGTCAATTTAGAAGTCTGTTAAAGGAGTAGGAAAAGAAAAGGGCAAGACAAAGGAAAAGAGATATTTGACTGGCCAATGCACTTAACCCTATATGCGAGGTTATACACCGACCCCACGTCTCGTTGTAGCAAGGGGAGCCGTTGATAGTATTATGGCATACTATGGTGGACCACGACTGAGTTCATGGTTTGCACACCACCCTGAAACTGAACTGCATTGGTACTATGCATCTGAATGACCATTTTATTAATTGATCTGATCTTATCTTGCGCTTGAATTTAAGATGGCTTATGTGTCTTATACACATGAGATGCATGACATAATACATACATAATTATAATTCCTGAAATTGAACACGATGCGGAATGACATGATCGAATGCTATGCTGGATGACATGTTTACTTATGACATGAGTGGTTCATGAATAATGTCTGTCAATGAACTAGCTTGAATAATACTTATTTATAAGCTAAACTGTAATGATCCTAATTTATGATCAAATTACTTATCTCGCTTCGCTTCTTCTTGAATAACACTTTGTAATTTGACACCTATATACAAAATAACTATCATTAAATTTGTTTGGGAATAAATAAGTACTAATATCCTACTTAATTAAAATCACAATCTAAAAGATAGTCAAACAAATATTTTGTTTAACACTATAATCAATAAATCCTAGTATTTAAATTACTTAAAATACTAATTTATAATTTAGTAGAATACTCTAGCTATTTTAAAATAATTCATAAAACTTAAATTCTTAAACTAAGTTTCATTTCTTAACATAATTATTAAATTTTATGAGAAACCTAATAAATACTAATATTGTTTAAATATTCTTAACATAATAATTTTATTAAATTCTACTAAATAGACAAAGAAATATTAACAAAATATTAGTCTAAATATCCTTATAAAATAGCCTTCGACTAATATATTTATTTAAGAAAAATTGACTTTTAACATATTAAGCCCAATAAAAATTACTAAAACTGTTGTTGAAATAAAATAAGATCAAGCCTAATTTAAAATACAAGTCCATTTAAACATCATTAGAATTTTGTAAGAGTTGAAAATATGGCCCATAATAATAATATTACATGAGCCTAACAAAATGATAAGTCCATCCCACGCACATAAGGGCCTAGGGCCCTACCCAAGGGCCCATCAAAACTTATGGATTCTTTTAGGAAATAAGACCCACGACCAAACAAAACAAAGGAACAAAAATTGAGAGTTTTGAGAGAGAGGGAGAGGTCCTGCGATGGGCTTACCGAGAGAGTAAGTGACTGAGATGGGTTGCGCGGCGGTTCTGGCAACAAGCGGGGTTCACGACGGCACAACTAGTGACTTCTCTGTGGTGGTGTGACACTGAGAGAGAGAAAGAGAGAGATTTTAGAGAGAGAGGCTGTTAGATCGGAAACTACCAAAACAAGATGAGGCTAGCGGCGGTTGAGGTCTTACCGGAAGGGAGTGGGTGCGTTGGGGGTTGAGCTGGTCAGCAGTTTCTGGCTCCACAGGTGGTGCTTTGACGTCCTATGGTGGTTGGAGGCGGTTGGGCAGAATCTAAGGCTTAAGAGAAAATGTGTTGATCTTCTGGGTATTTCAGAAACAGAAAAATTTCGTGGGGTGGCTCACGAGTTTCTCCTCTCGTATACGGGGTAAGCACAATTTATAAGTGTAGACGATAGAGAAAAATAAAAGGAAAAACTAGAGGAGTAACGTCGTGCATGTGTATGAGAGTGGAGACATGCGGAGTGGAGAAAAATTACTAATCAACAGAGTCGGTTTCCACTAGAATCTGAATTTACTAAACTAGGGATGAGGATGAATATGAGGTTAGGATTTCAAATTTGAAAGAAAATGGGATGAAACTTACGGGTTGGTGGTTTAAAGTGTTTAAATTCAGAGGCTAAAATCAGAGATGAGGTTCGGTGGAGATAGAGAAAAATAAATTTTAAATTTCAAAACAAACCGCAGTGAACGTAAATCTGATACACTTTAGTAATCACTATTAAAACAAAACTCTAGCAAATTTCAACTAAAAATATAATAGCAATTATTAAAAATATAGTAATTATAAATTCTGATAAAACTATAATCATAATAATAATAGAAAAACAGAAATCTTACCGGGAAATTTACTTATATACCCTAAATCCAAGACTGGTATGTTATAAAGATAAAGAAGGAAATTGGCATGTTAAGGAGGGAAGGGACTACATTATTGTGGAGTACTTCAAAGATTTGTTTACTACTCCTAAAAAGAGAAAGAACTTGGACTTCCTAGATGGCCTAAAAGGTAGAGTAACAGAAGATATGAACCAGGTCCTGTCCCCAAGGTTCACAGAAGCAGATATACAAGACGCTCTCCAGCAAATGAATCCAACCAAAGCACCAAGCACTGATGGGATTGCTCCTATATTTTATCAGAAGTATTGGCATATAGTGGGAAGATTAGTAACAAATGCTGCTCTCAAAGCTCTCAATACTGGTCAGTTTCCTCATTCATTAAATCACACTTTTATAACTTTAATCTAGAAGAAAAAGAATCCTATTTTTGTTGCTGAATATAAACTCATAAGCCTCTGTAGTGTGATTTATAAGCTAATATCTAAAGCTATTGCCAGTAGGCTTAAGGGTATTCTCCTTCATTTTATTTCATTGTCTCAAAGTGCTTTTGTTCTTGGCCGTCTTATTACTAACAATGTACTTGTAGCTCGTGAGATCATTCATTTTTTGACGAGGAAAGAGAGAGTAAAGATGGGCTCATGTCTCTCAAACTGGACATGAGTAAAGCCAATGATCGAGTCAATTGATCTTTCCTTGAGGCTACTACGGTTAAGATGGGTTTTAGCAGAAAATGGGTTGAGTTGATTATGAATTGTGTAAGCATTGTATCTTTTTCTGTTCTCATAAATGGTGAGCCTAAAGGTCCCATTATCCCTTCTAGAGGTCTTAGGCAGGGAATCCTTTATCTCAATATTAGTATTTACTTTGTACTGAAGGACTTATCTGTCTACTTCAACAAGCTGCAACTGAACATCTTATTAGAGGCATTCAAGTATGTAGAGGGGCACCTCGGATTAATCATCTGATCTTTGCAAATGATTGTGTTTTCTTTTGTAGGCTGATATGCAGGAAGATTTGAGGATCCAACATCTACTTGAAGTGTATGAGATAGCATCTAGACTACAAGTCAATAGAACAAAGACAACCATGGTTTTCAGCAGAAATGTTTCACTTATCCAACAAGAAGGCCTTTTATCACTGTGGGGAGTCCAAAAGCATGATCAATATGATAAAACCTGGGACTGCCACCTATTGTTGGGCGTGCAAAACATCAAGTCTTTTATGAGATTAAACATAGAGTTTGGCAGAAGTTGAAGTGCTGGAAAGAGAAATTGTTGTCACAAGGAGGAAAGGATATCCTAATCAAAGTTGTAGCTATGTCTATTCCTATCTATACAATGAGCTGTTCTTAGTTACCAGGTGGCTTTTGTAAGGATTTAGAAAGAATGATGGCTAAGTTCTGGTGGGGACATAAGAATGAGGAGAAAAAAGTACATTGGGTAAGTTGGAGGAAAATTTGTGATTCTAAGACAGATGGAGGCATGGAATTTAAAGACCTAAAGTTTTTTAATGTGGCCCTTCTTGCAAAACAAGGTTGGAGGATCATGAATAAGGAGTCCACTCTATTGCATAAAATCTACATCTAAGTATTTCCCCAATACAGAGTTTTTGAATGCAAAATTGGACTATTACCCCTCGTATGCATGGAGGGGTATGTGGGAAGCCAAGCAAAGTCTGAAGATGGGTTGCAGATGGAGGGAGGGAAAGGTAGTGAGATAAACCTCTGGACTGATTACTGGGTCCCTAACCATAGACAATTGATACATAGTGTTCATGAGGTCGAGATGGATGTGAATCAAAAGGTTGAATACCTTATTATAAGAATACTCGTTGGTTGGATGTTGAGAAGGTGAACCAGATGTTTCAAGCAACTATTGCAGCAGAGATTTTCAGAATCTTAGTTAGTCCAAGTGATAATCAAGATAAGTTAATATGGGAACCAGAGAAGAGTGGTGAGTACAGTGTGAAGAGTGCTTACAAACTTTTTAGAACTTTGGAGAATGATTTTAGACAAGCAGAATCTTCTAATGCAGCAGAACATAAGCATTTATGGAAAGTTGTATGGAAGCTAAACCTTCCTAACAAGATAAAGGTCTTTGCATGGAGAGCGTGTAAGAATGGTCTCCCTGTAATAGTTAACTTGAAGAAAAGGCAAGTGTTAAGGGATGACTCATGTATTTTCTGTGGAAATGGAGAAGAAGATGTGTTACATGCTTTATGTAAATGTCCCAGGCTGATATAATGTTGGGAGAGTCGAGAGTTATAGGGGCATTTTGCAGCAAATTTTTTAGATTTGGCTGATCTTGTTAGACATGTCCTTGCTAATAGCAGTAATCAAGTAGTGGAGAAATTCTTCCTAATGGCTTCGGGATTCTGGTACAAAAATTGTATGAAAATAAAGATGTTTAGCCGGCTATTGCAATTCAAAATGCTCTTTCATTATGGTCTGATCACAAAGTAAGTGTGTGGACAAGAAGCATAAAGGAACAAGGTTGCCCCCTCCACTTGGATTTCTAAAGCTTAATGTGGATGGTGCTATATTTCAGGATCAACAAAGTTTAGGGATTGGTGCTTTCCTTACTATATATAGTCCTCATCAATTGTGTTTTTGGCACCATCTGAAAAATAGAAAAAGACTCTTTTTTTTTTTGTTCTCTCTTGATAAAATATTTAGGCTGTGGATTTGTTAAGTGTTACTCTAGTTCCATACTACGTAGTACACTTTCACCACTAAGAGAAAACGCTTGGAGTTTATCAATCTGAAAAAACATGTGGAGCAAGTCTTTAAGCTGAACTTGAGGTATTTTTTCCGCTGTGCATTCTAACATTGGTATCAGAGCTATTTTTGAATTGCTTCCAGTTTATAATTTTTTCTCACATATGCTTGAGATTTGTATGGTGTCTTTTTTTATCCTCCTTTTCTTTTTTATCTGTTAAAAAAAAAATGCGCACCAGGTGGTGCTGCGCGCACCACCGTGGTGCAGCGCGCACCATTGCGGTGCAGCGCGCACTAGCGAGGTGCTACGCGCACCACCGCTGTGCAGCGTGCACCCCTACGGTGCAGCGTGCACCACCGTGGTGAAGCGCGCACCAGAGAGGTGCTGCGCGCACCACGGAGGTGCAGCGGCGTGCTACTGTGGAACGGCTACTGTTCACGTGAACAGTAGCCGATGGAGGAAGAAGATGACCATTAGGTCATCTGACTTCCATGGGCTTGGGCCTCACGGCCCACACATTTTTTTTTGAAGACTAATAATAAAAAAAAAATCTGGGCTGGGCTTCCTTAAAAAAAAAAAAAAAAAACTGGGCATTTTTTTTAAAGCCCAACTTTGTTCAAGCCCTTTTTTTTTTAACAGAAAATAAAAAGAGAGGATGAATTTTGCATGACTTAATATATGCTACGATATATTGTTATATTACATGTGATTTTTTATTTAATGTTTTAGATTAAATGTGATCACATGTGAATATATAGTTATATTCATACTATTTTTTTTATTCCATTATGTTATATTACATGGGATCTTTTATTTAATTTGTTATATTAAATGTGATTACATGTATATGTGAATTGAACATGTGGATATGTGATTATTTTATCATCTATGAATGTTAGGCTTGAATGTTTATACATTAGTCTTTATTGATAAAATAGAAAAATTTCCACTAAGTAGTCTTAGTTAGAATTGTCAGTGTAAATGATAGACTGAAAAAAAATTGCAGTGACCCCAGTAAGAACTTTAAATGCACTGTATAGCCAAAAGACCACAGTGACCCCAGTAAGAACTGTAAATGCACTGATGGAACAAGAAAAATGGACTGTAATGGTTTTATATGAACCATCTTTGTAGACTGGCCCAACAAGTTACTGTGGTTGGAGTAGCTGTCCTTGTAGACTGGCCCAAAAGGTTATTGCGATTTTAGTAAGTTATGTCTTTACATGTGACTAGGACTAGATGACTACTTAAGATAGTGGGAGTATGGTTGAGATTTATGATTAATTTTCCCATATTTGTTTTTGAATTTGCGCGGGAATTAGGTTAGAAATTTAATAATTGGATATTTTGGCGCAAGAGATGATTCTAAAGCCTAGCGATTTTTCGATCTTGCGACATGTCTAAATTATTTTTTTTCTAACTTGGATGGACGCGGCAGATTTCTTAGATGTGTGTAATATCCCTTCTTTGCGTATTGTAGTGAAATGGTATCCAAGAATATAGTTGCCAATTTAAACAAATGGGAGAAATTGGATGGGGAGAACTACGACATTTGGCATCGCAAGATCCAATATATTTTAGATGAGGAAGAGGTCTTGGCGGCCTTATCTCACTCCCTTACTGAGCCCGGGGAACGGACCTCGGAACAACACAAAATAGATCAACTAGCCTATACTCAATGGGCTAAGAAAAGTCGGTGCGCGCGCATAATAATGTTAAGCAGCATGCACAATGATCTAATGTGTGAGTTCGAGATCTATGACACTGCCCAAAGCATGTGGGAGGCTTTGAAGTTGAAGTTTGGTGGAATTTTAGCCACTAGGTTGCGTGGGTTAACCATGAGATTTGACTCCTATAAGATACGCTCTGACCACACGATGAAGCAGCATCTTAGGGCTATGTCAACCATGATCTGCGAACTTAAGTCGGCAGGAAACAACCTGACTGATGAATAACAAGTCCAGGCAGTGATAAGATCACTGCCGAATTCTTGGGAGAATATGAGCCAGAACCTGACGCATAACGAGAATATCAAAGACTTTGATGATGTCTCGCGTCACTTGGAATTGGAGGCTGAGAGCCCAATCACACGGCCATGGCCAATCACACGGCCTATGTGGCTGATTCTGGTTCGCGTAAGGCATCAAGGCCTAAGCGCAAGAAGTCCAAGAATGGGGTAGCTGCTGGACAAATTAAGAAGGAGTCAGGAACTTCTCAGCGCAGCAAGAGGGGCAAGCGCGGGAAGAACAAGTCAAAATTAGAGTGCTTCAACTGTGGAAAGAATGACCACTTCGCTCGTGACTGCACTGAGCCGAAGAAGATATACTCTGACTTTTCTCGTATTGTTTTTGTAACTAGCCATGTGATGGTTGCTCACTCCTATCCTGTGTGGACTGTTGATTCAAGAGCGACCGAACACATAGCGCGAGACAGAGTCAGATTTGTAGAGTATCGCCGGATTCCAGCTAGGAGTCGTGATATCAAGGTGGGGAATGAAGCTAGCGTGGAGGTACTGGGACTTGGTACCTACAAGCTGGACTTGCGGGGTGGCCGCACTCTTTTCCTTCACAATGTGCTATACGCTCTCGAGATCAGACGAAACTTACTTTCTGTAGTCACTTTATTAAGACTTGGTTTTCAAATTGTATTTGAAAACAATTATGTTTCTTTTCATTTGGGCCATGTGTTTTATGGCAATGCTTTTCTTCAAGACGGTTTTATGATTTTGAATTTGGAATATTCAAATATAAATGAGTCTATTGCTTTTCTTTCTACATCTGATAATTTGGATTCATATAAATGGCATGCTAGGCTTGGCCATATAGGGCAAGATAGAATGGCTAGATTAGCTAGAGAAGGCCTAATAGGCAATCTCGCTAAGGTCATCTTGCCCACATGTGAACATTGTCTAATGGGAAAAGCTAAGAGAAAATCGTTTGGAAAAGCCACAAGGGCATCTTTTCCACTGCAATTAGTCCACTCAGACATCTGTGGTCCAATGAGTGTGAGGGCAAGACACGGAGGTGTCTACTTCATCACATTTATAGATGATTTTTCACGTTACGGTCATGTCTACTTAATCTCCTATAAGTCTGAAGCATTGGAATGCTTTAGGCGATATCTAAGAATGGTTGAGCATCAGTTAGACAAGAGTTTAAAAGCTCTAAGAACTGACCGAGGACGAGAATATCTCTCTGAGCAATTTAAAAGGCTCTGTGATGAAAAAGGAATCAAAAGACAGTTGACGATGCCGAGTACGCCGCAGCAAAATGGCGTGGCGGAAAGGAGAAATCGAACACTGCTTGAGATGGTTAAGTCAATGATGGCACAAGCAAACCTACCAATTTCTTTTTGGGGGGATGCACTTTTGACTGCTGCCTGCATTCTTAACCGAGTGCCCTCCAAATCAGTAACTTCCACCCCATATGAACTATGGACCGGCAAGAAACCCAATTTGAGTAATTTGCGGCCATGGGGTTCAACGGGTTTTGTTCACAATCTTCCTCATAAGTATGGGAAGTTAGGCTCTAGAGGGAAGAAGTGTATCTTTATAAGGTACTCAGAACACTCTAAAGGGTATGTATTAATAGGTGAACAATTTGATGGAAGTGTGACTGAGATTGAGTCACGAGATGTGAATTTCATTGAAGATCAATTTCCAAGTAGGGATGAGGTTGATAGGAGTTTAGAACTTCATGAGATTGTGGAACAAGAGGAAAGTGCTCCAAGGAATTTAGTTGAGAATGAGGAAGAAATTCTTCAAGCTCCTAAAAATTATTTGAATCCGAGTGGGAGCACATCACTTGTCAATCAATCACAACAACCTCAGCCGCGTAGAAGCACACGTGAAAGTATTCCCCGTCGTCGTTTTGAGATTGAAGGGGAAGTTTTTATGGTAGCTCCGCATGATGATGACGAGCCTAGGACAATTTATGAGGCTCTCTCATCTTCTACTAAAGATGAGTGGATGAAAGCTCTTAATGATGAGATTGAGTCTATGAAGACTAACCAGGTCTGGGATCTGGTTGATTTATCAATAGGGCGTAAGACTATTGGGAACAAATGGGTTCTTAAGGTCAAACGCAAGTCGGATGGATCAATAGATAAGTACAAAGCTCGCTTAGTGGCGAAAGGATATACCCAACAGGAAGGTATAGACTATGAGGAGACTTTTTCACCAGTGGTGAGGTTTGCCTCAATTCGCCTGATTCTAGCTATAGTAGCAAACATGGATTTGGAACTCTACCAGATGGACGTTAAGACAACATTTCTCAATGGAGAACTAGATGAGGAGATCTATATGGATCAACCAACGGGTTTTGTGGTCAAAGGTCAAGAGCGCAAAGTGTGCAAGCTCAAACGATCTATATATGGCCTAAAGCAATCATCTAGACAATGGTACCTCAGATTCCATCGAGCCATTCTCTCGAATGGGTTTACGATGATCACAGAGGATCATTGTGTTTATGTCAAAAGGTCTAAGAAGAGTTTCATTATGTTGTCATTATATGTTGACGACATACTACTAGCTGGAAATAATAAAGGATTGATAGTCGCCACAAAAGAGTGGTTATCCTTCAATTTTGAGATGAAGGATATGGGTGAGGCAGAATACATTCTGGGAGTTAAGATCTACAGAGATCGCTCAAAGAGACTTTTGTGTTTGTCTTAACAGACTTACATAAAGAAAGTCCTCGAGCGCTTCCTAATGAATGGATGTAAACCCATTGACACCCCTGTTGCAAGGAGCGAGAACTTGTCTAAAGTGATGTGTCCTAAGACTCAAAAAGAAAAAGAAAAGATGGCTCGTGTCCCTTATGCTAATGTTGTGGATAGTCTGATGTACGCAATGATGTGTACTCAGCCTGACATATGCTATGCAGTTGGCTTAGTGAGTAGATTCCAATCAAATCCCGGACTAGCTCACTGGAAAGCGGTCAAAAGGATTATGCGATATCTCAAGGGAACTGCGGACTATGTGCTGTGCTATCAGGGTTCAGATTTGCAGCTAAGAGGTTACAATGATGCCGATTGGGGCAGCGACCTAGATGAGCGCAAATCAACCACTGGGTATGTCTTTCTGCTCAACCAAGGCGCCATTACATGGAGCAGCAAGAAACAACCATGTATAGCTTTATTCACCATGGAGGCATAATACATAGCTTGTTCTGCAGCAGTTCAAGAAGCTGTTTGGTTACGGAGGTTCCTCAAGCATTTAGACATTGGCACGGATACATCAGATCCGGTGACAATATTCTGCGATAGCATGGTAGCTCTCGCAAAAGGAAGTGGTTCTAAAACATTTTTCTACGAGTCGCATGGTTGTTGATCTCTTAACGAAGCCTATAGCAAGAGATGTCTTTGAGGCTCATGTTAGGAATCTAGGACTGTATAGACTATAAATGTAATTTGTGTTTCAAATGACATAAAGATGTAACATTTCATTTGGGATAGTAATACAATATGATTCAGTTCTTGTCTTTATCGTATTGTTTTTAATACACACACACAAGATATGTCAACATGCTTAGATCGGCTCACTCACACGAGCGATCGCCTCTAGCGCTTAAGTAGTGAGTAGAGATGAGACATTGTGTCCCTAGGTACTTGTCCAAAGTGATAAGTTGGTTGACACAAAGTAATGTCGCCTTAGTGGGAGCTAAGATGAGGTCCATTGATAGGACTATGCATGAGTTACCCCACCATCCATGTAGCCTGTAGTAAGCCAGATGCGAGTTCCTCTTTGACGCCTTGGAGATGTGCAAATAGAGGAATTCGGGTTAGACGCTTAAGGAGCGGCTAGACTAAGATCTGTACGGTGTTGATATAGACATATGCTCTTTAAGAAAGAGAAATCCACCGTAGCATGTGTTTCATACTATATGTGCTTATACGACCATATGAGTAAGTGAGTAAAATGTTTCCCTCTTTCTCACTGTGTGAGTCTCATTTTTTAAAAATGTCCTTTACTTTTGACTGTGTCACGAGATGGAGGTTGTGATGTTTGCTACTTTGGCATGCTGTCTATGGCCATGATTGATACGGTCTAAAGAGGCATTGTTGGGAAAGCAGTTCGACCAAAATTGAGTGATATGAATGTAAAGGGAAGACTATTCGATATCGTATCTTCGATAGTCTTTATTGACGTCATACAAATGACGCTACATCTTGGTAGCGGCTAAAGGTTGTGAACACATTGAAATATTTGGAGGTAATCAAGCATTGTTCTGAGTTTTTTAAACTCAAGAGGGTTCGAAAATGCTTGATCTTGATGCGATCGAATAAGTTTAGGACATGACCAGACACTTTAGGGATGTTACTATGCTGGTCTTCTCTGGGAGAGATTTGGTGTATGTACTCCCTCCTTTCTACAGATGTGCTTGGTGGTCGCACGACCTATTTATTTGTATGAATAAGATTGAGAACATTAGAGAGATGCTGACCTGGGGTCATGCCCACTGTGTGCGAGTGGGAGATATTAGATGGAGGGGCACCCACGTGGGGCTGACCCCCTCCAAATGTCTGCTTGTTACTTGTAACGCATGTAATGCATGGCTTAAAGCCATGCGTTACTGCCGTTTCACAATACAATTGAAGGCTGGCCTTTAAGGCCAGCCGTGCATAGGAGGACTATATACAGTCCTCCTCAATTGTGTTTTTGGCACCATCTGAAAAATAGTAAAAGACTCTCTCTCTTTTTTTGTTCTCTCTTGATAAAATATTTGGACTGTGGATTTGTTAAGTGTTACTCTAGTTCCATACTACGTAGTACACTTTCACCACTAAGAGAAAATGCTTGGAGTTTATCAATCTGGAAAAACTTGTAGATCAATTCTTTAAACTGAGCTTGAGGTACTTTTTCCGCTGTGCATTCTAACACTTGGTGATTGAGAGACTCTTTAATACATTCAAGATAAAGGATCTTCCAAGTCTCTCATGGAAAATATGGTTAAAGACAGTCAAGAAATGATGAGAATCTTCAACCAATGCAGTATACAGCATGTTGGTCGTTTAGGCAGGGGCACACAAATTGGCAAAGCATGCTAGGAATCTTCTAGATATGAGCGTATGGGAAGGGTTTGCTCCTGATTTTATTCAATCTGTTATATGGGTGGATAATCATCGTTTGTATTTGTACTTTTGGTTTAATGGAATTGTTTCTTATCAAAAAATGAGAGTATTTATGTAAAGAGTAATGCTAGATCCACAAAAAATTACACAAAAACAATCTCATGAATTGACGTAGCTTTATCTGATTCATTGGATTTACTTTACAGTAAAAAATAACTTTATAATATAACAAATCACGTTAAGCCGCATCAGTTTGTAGGATTATTTTTATGTAATCTCTTTGTGACTAGAGTGTTTTCCTTGTGTAAAATGATGTTACTTTTATAAGTTATTTTACAAAATATCCTTTATTTATTTCTTTATAAAATAAATTGAATGTCTATCATTTTTCTATTTTTTTAAATTGTGCCCCTTATATTCTATTTGTAGGTGTTTGCTGAGAGTCTTCACTCCCCCCCTAATGTTCTGCTCTTTATTAATAAATCTTTATTAATAAATTTATTTTAAGAAAGGTAAAACTCTAAACTGCTAAACTGCTAAAACTAGGCTACTGTTGTGAACGCTCCATTCTTTTTGAAAGAGTTCCCAATAACGGTATAAAACCATATATATTGCACGCAAAGGTGTTTGAAATAACATATTCCTTAAACAGTTCTTGGTACAAGTGATATTGCGTACCGATTGCTTACGTGGAGAGTTTTGTCAGATGGCTTTGTCATATGGAAAAAAAAGGAAGAGAAAAGGGAACCGATGCAGAGAATAGAAAGAGAAAACATATTTAGAAGGTAAACAACGCATCCCGCATTCATCTCTCAATCTCTTCCTCAATGCATTCATCACTCTCAAATCTCTTCCTCAACGCAGACATCTCCTCTGTGCACGACGACGATGGACTCCTTTGTGTCAATGGTCTCGAGTACTGCCTCCCCATTATTGAAATGACTTCAATGCCTCTTCCTTCTATTTTCAAATTTTATTCTATGCCTCTTCCATCCTTTCCATTATTTTCAGATTTTCTCTCCTCTTTCTGTTATGGTTTTCATACGTCTTGAATGAAAAAAAAAAAAAAAAAAAACCTCTCCGTGATGGCTTCCTCAAGTATGTTACTTTCAAGAATGTTGAATTTTGGATTATGTTATTTTGATTTTCTGTAAAAAAGAAAAAGAAAGTGTTTCCAAGTGAGGGACAATGGCTGATATTGACCAACGAACTGGAAGTTGTGGGCTTGCGTCTTAACAAGAGCCTTCCTCAAGTATGTTATTTTCAAGAATGTCTATGGAATATCTCTCTCTTACCGATTAAAAAAAAAAAAAAAAGAAGAAGAAGAAGATGTTTATGGATTATCGACATTCTCAAGAGTTTTTGTTTGAAGCTTTTCACCTGCATTGATTCTTCTATTTGATCTGTTTGTCCATCTAGAGCTTTTGTTTGTAAAAACAAACAAACTTGCAAATGCAGTTCATATTGTTTTGAGTAACATGATCTGCACATTATAAAAAAAAAAAAAAAAAACTATGCATATTGTTTTGCATGTTCTGTACTGTCATTGTTCACGTTTTTTTCCCCCTATGAACTCAAATATTAATTTTGAAGTTTTCTTGAGAAAAAGAAAAAGAAAACAAACATAATAAAGTAAGATGATGTGAAAACAATACATTATAATTAAGCAGATAGGGGAGTCCAGATCATGGCACCCATCATCTAATTTCACAATTAAGGAACTTCAAAAAATCTCTTCAAGGTGTGTTTTTTTTACAAGTATTATTTTTTTTTACATTTTATTTTATAGTCTCATCTTTCTTAGCATCCACATGGAACTTTCTAAGAATTTTAACATTCCTAAATTTTAGAAGTTCACCATTAACCCAATGAATCTTCTAAAACCAAGCATAGATTATTGTTTCATCATCACAAAATATTGAGGAAGTTTTTGCAGTGAGCTAATTGTTCTATTTTGCTCACAGGTGCAAGTTAGGGCGGATGGAACACAAGCATAGAGCTTATTGTAGGAAGCTAAAGATTCAAACTTCTTGTATTAAAATCAAGAAGTCTATTGTTGTTGTTGTACTCTCAAACTACCGTTATTGTAATATGTAGATACTGTTGTTGTTCCTTGTTGAACATTTTCCTGCTAGTAAAGAGTGTTAAAGTTTTGCCCTCATGTGAATAACAGTCCCCTTGTTGAACTTTGCTTCTCGATCTCCTTATGAATAACATATTCCAGGTTCCCCTATTGTCTGTCATAGCCAATCTAGCTTTATGGGTATAAGTTTCCAAGTTTTTTTTTTTTTTCTTTTCCAAACTGGGTAGTTCCAAACACTAACTAGGAGATGCACAAGCAACCTGAAATTTATGTAGAGTAAGACTTCCCAACAATATTTTTGTAGCAAATATCATTACTTGGATTATCTAGTACAAAAAGCAGAGTTCCATTAGCATACAACAAGTTTCTTAATCAATGCCAATAATTTGCCAAAGAGATAAGGATAACATAACAATCGGTCATGATCATTGTACTTATTTTTACAATAAATTTTCAATAGATTTCCACTAGCAAACAACACAACCTACATAACCTAACAGTTCTTTAGATGACCCAACCCATCCATTACATAACCTGTCCGTTTCGTAGAGTTTTATTTACAAAAGCAAACCAACATTGGGAATTCACTTAGATCCTATTAAATAACATGAAATAATTATGGCAAATCCCCAATACACACGAAGCAGTGTGCGTGAACACTGCACTTCTACTTGTTTCATCAGAAGATCGATTTGATCATCGTGGATAGCCAACTCCCTCTTCTCAATCTCATCATTTCTCTTGTGAAGCACCATCTCCATCTTCTCGATCTCATCCTCTCTCTCAAAGATTTGAATCAAACAAGTCACAGATGCACTTAATGCATTGTTATCTGCAGCTTGTGACACCAACAACACATATTTTTGAATTTTAAAAGATAAATAAACCTCAGAAAGAGTATAGTAATTGTTGCAGAACAAGTGGGTTTAGGAGATGGGCTTCTCAGCTTGTAATTAGCGATAGATGGTACAAAATGATTTTAAATCAAAAGATTAAAAAACTAAATGGAATTATTTGCGGCAATTTCTTTTGCGGCGAATATAAAATCGCTGGAAATGGGCGATTTCCTTGTAGTGCCTAATCCTATACGTTGAAGGATATCATGTTTGGTTGAAGCATTTGTTTTGGGCATTGACACTTGGATTCCAAGTTCTAATTTCGTGTGGGTTCAAGCCTTTTGATAGCTTGAGAATATTACAGGTTATACGACACTATGTAGTATGAATTGACTTAGACACTTTGCTTTTAGGGGTTCTTAAACATTCAATTATTTTCGATTTTAAAATTTAAGTGCATTCTACTACTTAAATATAAATAACACTGATTAAATTTTTTTTTTTTTAGAAAAACACCGATTGTACGAGCAAGGTATGCATGACTCCCGTTATTTATTTATTTTTTTTAAATGAGAAAATTATGGTTAAGGGTCACCACAAGATACTTCTGGCGATATATTTAGCTGCAAATAACTATTTGTGTCTCTCACAGACCTCCTTTCTAGCTTTTTTTGTAACCCTGGTGCTGCATGCTGATGCTGAAATGGTACTAATGTTCTTGCATCGTTTTGACCCAATCTCCACCATCTTGCACTTACCCATCAGAGAATATTGCTCCAAGATTGCAGCGAGCGTTTCAATCCTAATCCTATACGTTGAAGGATTTCTCACGATGAAGGATATGTTTTGTTGAAGTAATTTTTTTTGGGTATTGACACTTGGTTCCAAGTTCTAATTCCTTATGGATTCAAGTCTTTTGCTAGCTTGAGTTCTAATATCCTCAAGCTAGCAAAAGACTTGAATCCATACAGAATTAGAACTTGGAACCCAAGTGTCCATGCCCAAAAAAAGTACTTCAACGAAACATATCCTTCAACGTGAGAAATCCTTCAATGTATAGGATTAGGATTGAAATGCTCACTATAAGATGTGTAAATATATATATTTAAGTAGTATAATGCAATCGGTGGTTTTTTTTTTAAATAATCAGTGTTTTTTATATTTACAAACTTAATACAATTTTCTCATTTCTCTCTTTAACAGTATAAATTCAGTACAAGAAATTAGACTTTTTTCAGTGCTCAAAATTATCGCAAATACCCCCAATAATTGCTGCATTTGATCAATTTCAATAATTTTTAATTTGCTACATTTTCGATGAAATTAAGCCTTCACTTTTGATCAATTTCAGCGATAGGCAAAAATCGTCGCAAAAAGATACTATTTCCCGCGATTTTAGTCCGACGCAAATGTCCAAAAAAGGAGAAAATGACGTTTCCGTTTACCATTAAATCGTTGAGAAAAATTAAATGTGGCGATATATATCCTCGAGAAAGGTTAATAAATCGCCAAAAATGGCTAGATCGTTTTTCCAACGATTATGAATTATCATTGCCATTATGTATTCCCAACAGGTTATTTTTGCCGAATTATCCCAAGGGTATGGCGAATTTCTCTTGGAAGATGATGTTATGCTAACAAAAACAAGGGTATTTGAAGATGGACATCTTTTTCTTGACACAAGCATGAGTGAAGTTTTGGGCTCTGTAGATGGTCTCGTTTGTTTTCGCAAATGAGATGAGATGAGTTGAGATTAAAGATGAAGAAGTGTTGAACTAATAAAAGAGAAATAAACTAATGTACCTTTACATCTTGCTCGATTGACATATCATCTGATATCACTCGATTGGGTCTTGTGGGGTGGTGCATGGTATCTAATAGTGGACGGTTGGCACTAAATCGAGCTTCCTCCTTACAGAAAAACTGGGAGAAAAATGGAGGTAGCTTCTTGGTACCAAGAACAAAAGGCTGGATAGGCTTTTGATCATGGAAGTGGCTGGAGAGGGAGTCCCTCCCTTTGGCATCAATGGGTATGGGAGGTTCTTTTTTCTCTAATGCCCTTTTTTTTTTTACATATGGTAGGCCAGTTGACAGTTATGGGATTGCCCTTTGCTCTCTTAAGAGTTTACTCTACATGTGCTGCATTTATAGGCATGTCCATGGTTAATTTTTTTGCTCTTTCTTTTAAGTTTTACATTCAGCAATGGAATTCAGGTTTACCAAAATTAACCTAGAATTCTTATTCTCATCCATTGAGCTTTTTATATGTAAATAGATACCATTCATTCCTTTTTTGCATTGTTGTAAATCCATCTTTATGTGTACAACAGTTACAACTAGGAGTGTAGAACCAGGTTGGATTTTTTTCGGGTCCAGTCCGAAACCTGAAATCTGGGTACATCCGGGCAGGTAAGATAAACCCAGATCTAGTTATGGATCTGGTTTTGCGACCCAATTATCCATTACTGAATCTTTTTTTTTTTTTTTTATAACTCTACAACGATATGAAAGAGAGGGTAGGGTGCCAATGATTTCAAAGAGAATAGAGATTTGAAGTCTCCTACATATCAAGGTTGATTCTGCCATTTATGCAAAACAAAATATTGAGACCTTGGACATAAGCAAAACATCAATTTATTTTACATTCTTATTACTTATGATGTATTATTATTTTTTTTATTCTTTGTAAATTAATATTTTGCATTGTGATGTAACAACAATATTATTTATTTTGTTATTTATTTATTTTTTAAAAAAGTCTATACATTATTTTTTAAAAAAAATCTGGGCAATTTAAACATGGTATCATAATATTTTAAAAAAAGTGCTATAAATATATTTTTTAAAGTTTTAAACAGTTTTTTTAAATATTAATATTTAATCTGGATTAAATCCAGTTACAATCTGGATATCTAAATTCGGATTAAATCTGGTTATAAACTAGATATCTGGATTTATAGCCGAAAAAGGAAAAAAAAAATATGGATCTCCGATTACAACTAGGATATCCAATTATCCTCCTGGATTATTTTCTTTTCTAAAAAACATTGTTTTTGTTGTAAATTTGATAATACAAGTTGTTTGATCAGTACTTGTATATAAAATATTCAATAATGTCATTTATTTCTCATTGTTACGTTTTTACTTATTTTTTTCTTTAATTTATTTTTTTATAAAAATATTTTAAAAAATTTTTAAATTATTTTTTAAAAAAAATCTGGACAATTTAAGCATGATATCAGAATTTTTTTTTTAAAAAAACAAGTGCTATAAAAATATTTTTTCTAAGTTTTAAAGACTTCATTTTTTTTAAAAAGAAATTATTAAAAACCCATATTAAATCCAGTTATAACCCGGATATCTGGGTTTATTGTAGAAAAAAGTGAGAAATCTGGATATCCGGTACTATCCGAATATCTGGATTGAATCCGGTTATTCGCCTGGATTATTTTTGGATTAATCTGGGCATAACCACCTGGATTTTAGCATACAAATCCAGTTGAACACCTCTAGTTGCAACATCTTTTTCCAACTTTTATTTTCTAATTTCTGTTACAAATGAAATCTAATGCTCACATGAACCACATTGTTATTGTGAATTCGATCTTAGAACTCATTCATTTGAAAGCTTCTTCACTAGGAAGACAGATACAACATCTTATCAATAAATGAGTTAGAGAGGTAAAGAAGTTGAATGGGTAAGAAATGAGAGCCAATAACCACTATAAGATGAAAATGGAGAATCGGGTAGTGTACATTGTGGTTTGATTGAACATATATATGTATATATAGTCAACCTCACAACTGGATATTTTCCTTGTTTGTTTGCTTCCTTCATTTATCATGCTTGTAGCCTAGAAGATGCAAGGCCGGAATGCAGGAATATCTAGAAATGAATTGAAGGAAGATGCCAGCTAAATGGCGGTTTTTTTTTTTTTTTTAATTTTAACAAGCAAACTTTATTGAAGCAAATATTTTACAGCGGCAGGGCTTTTCTGCTATCTATATCTAGCATACATGAAGGGAGAAGATTTTTCTATTTGCATCCTAGAGTGAGAGAAAATGTTGACCATTGCGCTATAGCTTGCGCGCATCGATTTTGTGTTCAATGAATTTTGTGAGCTTTTCACTGTTTGAAAGTAGATAGGTGGTGGAGAATATCTGTGAGCATGGGGCCTACTATCCAGCTAGTTGTAAAATTTGGTTCCAAGATAGCTGTTATAACAAAAAGTGAGTCTCTCTCTAGTTGAATATGGCTGTATCCTTGACTTGAGGTTGTGGTAATTGCCAGTAATGAAGCCTTAGCTTCTCCCACGAGTGGATCAGTTTGTGCCAAACTTTCCACCCAAACGTTGAGGATGTTACCCTTTAAATCTCTACCAACTGCTAATGCAACTGAGAATTCTGTTCTAATAGCCGTATCAAAAGCAAGAGAAACATTAATCCCCTTTTTTTGTTTTTGTTTTTTTTGTTTTGGGGAAGACCATTTGACAGTGTTGATTGTGTAATTTTTCAACTTGAGATGATATGTTTTTTCCAGGAGGAAGAATATTCTGATGTACCTCTTTATTTCGAGTCCTCCACCAGATGGCATCCGACTGCGTTTGGATGTTGAACTGAGTTGAGTTGAGATGATAAAATATTGTTAGAATATTATTTTTTAATATTATTATTATTTTGAGGTTTGAAAAAGTTGAATTGTTTAATATATTGTGTTGGAATTTGAAAAAGTTGTAATGATGAGTTAAGATGAGTTGAAATGAGTTGATGATCCAAACGTACCAAACTATGCGCTTCAGAATTCCCTAGTCCAAGCATTGGGTAAGGGGAGAGAGTCCTAATTGAATCCATTGCTTGAGATCATTTGAGAGAATGTCTTTATAGCTCCAAGTTCCAGATCTCATGCTAAGGTTTTATATGTGCAATGCAAATCAATATACATAATGCTAGAAACAATAGGATCTCTCTCTCGCTCTCTCTTTACCTCTCGGTTACTATAACTAAGCGCACACGTTTTGTTTTCTTCAATGTCTTGGTGAAGACGTGTTCAAGTTGGGCTTATTTTCCTCTAGTGGGCTAGTTGTGATCTCACACGGATGGGTTCTGTTTAAGTATTGGGCTTTATATTTTTAAGTGCTCTCAGTTTTAATTCAAAATAATTTAGAAACTTTATTTTTACAGCAAATATTTAAGGGATTTAAAAAGTAGTATTTTGTGAAACCCATTGAGATGAGTTTAACTTTTTTAGGTTAATATGAGTTTAGCTTTTTATGTTGAAATGTATGAAATAGGTTCAAATGAGTTTAATTTTTTTTTGAAAAGTTGGAAAAATAGTGAGTCTCATTAATGATTAGTTTAAGATGAGTTGAATTTGGTTCAACAATCAAACACAACCTAAAGATGCTACAATTTGAAGACTTCATTGCCAAACCTCATGATAAATTTGTTACAAAGAATACATTCCCATAATTTTTAGGTCTGTTTAGGCAACACTTTGCTATTCATACTTATGGAGTTATATATAATTAAGCCTTATTAATCAACACCAGAGATAATAATTAATGCACTTAATTTTGGGATACTTCCTTTCTGGACTTGTAAAGAGCAATCAGATTTTTCTCATCCAGTGAGAGTAACAACATAGCGAGAAGAGACTTTAAGTATCATATAATTTGGTAGATGAAAGGTAAATAATTAGAGTCTCATATGCACGATTCCAAGGAGTCTAGTATCAGTATATATCCTCGGTGGGACTAAGATGTAACACGCTAGCCATAAAAGGTAAAGAGAGATCTAAGGAAGTGTTCATGCCATAGGAAGAAGATGGGTTTTTGAGTTGAGATGTACTTCTGTCGAGATTGGTACTTCTTGTTGGAGAAGGAAGAGTAACGAAGGATATTTAGGCTTGGCATGGGCCAATTAGCCAACGGGCCTCTGTGGGCCTCATCCCTCTTTTATTTTAACCTGTTATCTTTTAGATTTATGGTCTGTAATGAACCTTAGGTCTCGGCCCGTAACTTTGAGTACTAGCATACTAATTTCTCTTTAAATCAGGCCCAGTTTGGGGCACCAGTATGTAAGAGCAACTTTTGCTCAATATCATCTATCAAAAAGACTAGAAATTTCTTGTTTTCCCTCCCAAATATCTTTTGGAGGTACTCACCCTCGAAGTGAGATTTGCAAAATACACTAATTTACTTTACAGATTTGTTATATTTTTTTGTATCAGACAGATTCAATCTCTGTGCAAATACTAGCTTTATTACAATGATAGATAGGACTAGGCTGAACCAGTTGCAGAAGGGTTTGGTAGCTTTAAAGAAGTCCATTGATGCTCAGTATAACAAGGTGGAAATTCAGTATCACAACTTAGAGACCCAATATCACCTCTTGGAGATTGAGATGATAGCCCTAAAAAGACAAAAAGACACAGTAATGCAGCAATTAGTAGCCTTAACCATGGAAATGCAGGAAAAAAAATTCAGAGCCCTTACAAAGGAGAATCGTCCTCTGGACTACACAAACAAGATGAAAGCAACCATTCACTAGGAGAGGTGCAAACCAGATCTGCATGCATGGACTTCCCCATCTTTCAAGGAAAGGATCCTGCAGGTTGGCTATACAAGGTAAATCATTTATTTGCTTTTCACAACATACTACCCCACCATCGAATTAGACTAGTTTCTTTTCACATGGAAGGGCATGCCTTGATCTAGTTTCAAGGGTTGGAAGAATCTAGTCATTTAACAGATTGGGATGCTTTTGTGAGAGCAATATTGGTCAGATTTGTCCCTAATGTGTATGGCGACCTGATGGAGGCATTAACTAAGCTGAGACAAGTGGGGTATGTGGAGGAGTACAAGGCTCAATTTGAGACTTTATACAACAGATTAAGAGGGTTATCTGACATCTATAAGCTTAGTTGTTTTCTAAGCAAGTTAAACGATGAAATTAGGCTTCCTGTGAGGATGTTTAACCCCTCAAACTTAGCCATAGCCTATAGTCTATCCAAACTGCAAGAAGAAAATTTTAACTTGTCCAAAAAACCTAATAAACCAATCCTCAATACCCATCCAAAAAATTAATCAAAACCAAATGAAAGATAAGAGGGACAATGGGTTATGCTACCACTGTGATGCTAGAATCCTGATCATAGGTGCCTAAACCCTAAGATGTACCTGTTAGAGGAAGTGTTACACTGCTAGGATCTTGGTCATAGGTGCCTAAACCCTAAGATGTACTTATTAGAGGAAGTGTTACAAGAAACTGAAAATGATACTGGCTAGGAAGGGGTTTTAACTGAGAAGGAAGGGGACATGAAAATGCTGAAATTAGACCTCGCCCAAGAAAATCCAAAAATATCACTACATGCCCTCATGGGTTCCCTTAACCCCAAAACCATGAGAATTAAAAGGAAAAATAGGCGCCACCTGGGTTACCATATCGATTGACACAGTGTCAACCCACAACTTTCTAGATCCTGCCATAGCAAAGAAAAATGAACTACCAGTGAACAGGACTGAAACTGTGAAGGTGAAAGTGGCTAATGAGACATTATTACCTAGTGAAGGTAAAAGTGAAGGGGTTGGAGTGTGGATGCAAAGGGTGAAATTCCTCTTGGATGTGCATGTACTAACCTTAGCTGGATGTGATATGTTTATGGGAATCCAATGATTAAGAGAGTTGGAGCTGATTGTGTGGAACTTCGAGGAGCTTTCCATGAAGTATTCCTATGAAGGGAAATCAGTAGAACTGAGGGGGCTTGCTGCTACTTAGCTCATTGAGGAAGGGTCATTACACTAAGGAGATAAGCTGGAAAAAAAGGGGAGGGGGGGGGGGGGGGGAGGATACTATTACAGTTGTTGCCAAGGGTAGAATACTATGAACTAAATGTTGATGTAAAACCTATTGCTAAATTACAACTCCTAACGGAGGCTTATGCTAATGTTTTCAATGAATCAAAGGGATTACCCTCCCTCTAGAGCTAAAGATCATGCCACTAACTTGGTTCCAGAGGCAAAACCTATTTCCATTAGAACTTATGGGTACCCCTATTTTTAGAAGGATGAAATAGAGAAGATTGTGAGAGAACTTGCATCGAGAGTCATACAACCCAACCAAAGTCCCTTTTCATCCCCTGTTTTGTTGGTAAGGAAGACCGATGGCGTGTGGAGGCTTTGCGTGGACTATAGGGGACTCGACAAGGTCAATATTAAAGATAAGTTCCCTATTCTAGTAGTGGAAGAACTAATGGGTGAGTTGGATGGGGTTACAATATTTTCTAAGTTAGATTTACGATCCGGGTACCATCAAATTCAGGTAAAGCCTGAAGACGTGCAAAGAACAACATTTCAAACTCATGAGAGACATTATGAGTTTTTGGTCATGCCCTTTGGATTACCCAACTCCCCTTCCACCTTTCAAAGTCTCATGAATGAGATTTCCAGGTCCTATTTACGGAGGTTTATACAGATTTTTTTTTATGATATCCTAGTGTATAACATGAGTGAAAATGAGCACTTGGATCACCTAAAAGTAGCATTGGAGGTTTTGAGGCATCATTTTATGCCAAAAGAACCGAGTGTAAGTTTGGGAGTCCTAAAGTGGTTTACTTAGGCCATATAATTTTTGCCTAAGGTGTGCAAGCTAACCTAGAAAAACTACAGGCAATGAGGGATTGGCCTTTTCCCAACTCCTTTAAGGCTTTAAGAGGGTTTTTGGGATCAACAGAGTATTACAAAAGGTTTATCAAGGGCTATGGGGTATCGTTGCCCCAATTACATAAATGTTGAAGAATGATAAATTTAAGTGGAGTGAGGAGTCTCGAGAAGCTTTCCAGAAATTGAAGGAAGCTGAAATGTAACCACCTGTCTTGGCTGTACTTGAGTTTTCCCTACCCACTATCGAGTGTGATGCTTCGAGGACATCTATTGGTGCAGTTCTAATGCAAGGAGGAATACCACTAGCTATTTTTAGTCAAGTTCTCATGGGTAGGACTCGGGTCATGTCCACTTATGAGAAATAATTTTTTGCATTGGTTTCAGCAGTGCAAAATTGGAGGCCCTACTTGCTAGGACAGTGTTTTGTGATTAAGACTGAGCAGCATAGATTGGAATACTTGTTGGATCAGAAGGTGGCAACCCTCTCCAGCAAAAATGGCTCACTAAGTTGTTGGGGTACAATTTTGTGGTTGGGTACAAGAAGGGTGAATAAGAGTGTTCTCTAACTCTAATATCATTTCCCTTCATAGACTGGTTTGAGGAATTGAAGACAATCTAGGATGGTGATGACAAAGTACATGCATTAGCATCCCAATTTAAGGGTCAGCAATTAGGCTCTGACTTTTCTATGAATGGAGACTTTTTGTTTTACGAAAACAGACTTTACATCCCAAACCAATAAAATTTTAAAAATAAGTTGTTGGGATTCATGCATAGCAGCCCATGGGGAGGTCACGCGAGGTTTGATAAAACCATTCACAAGGTCAAGAGGGAGTTTTATTGGCTCGGTTTGAAAAAAAAGATGTCAAACAGTTCATTAGGAACTGTGATGTATGCCAAAGGGTAAAAATAGACAACACCCTCCCTAGTGGACTTTTACAACCTCTTTTTAAACCAAACCAGCCCTGGACTTATATCACAATGGATTTCATGGAGAGTCTTCCTAATTCCAATGGGTTCAACAACTTATGGGTCGTGGTTGATATATTGACTAAATACAATCACCTTATGCCCCTCAAACACCCATATCCAACTAAAATAGCGGCTGAATCATTTCTAAGTCCCATCTTCAAGCACCATGGCCTACCCCTATCTATTGTTTCAGATTGTGACACTGACAGCACCTTCCCCAGTAAATTCTGGCCGGAACTGTTCATTCTACAAGGAGTCCAGATAAGCATGAGCATGACTTACCACCCCCAAACGGATATGCAAACCGAGTTAGTCAACAAGACCATAGAGAACTACTTGAGATGCTTCACCAATGACCGCCCTAAGAACTGGTCCCAGTGGATTCCTCTTGTTGAGTGGTGGTACAATTCCACTCAACACCTATCCACTAAACTAACCCCATTTGAAGCTTTGTACAGGTACCCACCACCCTGTATCCTAAATTATGTGCCTGGCACAGCTCACTTGGAGGCAGTGGAGGCCTCCTTGAAGACCAGGGACCATATTTCTATGTTACTAAAATACAACCTATAGCATGCCCAAGAGAGAATGAATAAGTATTTTGATCTAAGGAGAAAAGAATAGAACTTCGAGATTGGAGACTGTGTTTACTTGAGGCTCCAGCCATATTGGCAGATCTCAATCGAGCACCTCTGCAACCTTAAGTTCACTCTAAGGTATTTCAGTCCCTACCAGATCTTACAAAGGGTTGGTTTCGTAGCCTATAGGTTAGATCTATTCCCTACCTCATGGATCCATCCTACTTTTCACGTGTCACAACTGAAAAAGAAACTGGAATCTAAAGTTATTGTGGTTCCATCGCTGTCGCCTGTCGACCAACCAGGAATTTCGAAGCTAATTTTGAACCACAGTCAATTGAAGCTCAGTAATCGCCCAAATGTTGAGGTATTGGTTCGGTGGCAAGGTCAAAGTGATGAGGAAGCCACTTGGGAGGAATTTTTGAAGCTGAAGAAAGCCTATCCTCACCTTGAAGGGGTGGGACTGTAACATGCTGGTCGTAGAAGGTAAAGAGAGATCTGAGGAAGTGTTCGTGCGACAGAAAGAATACGAGTTTTTGAGTTGAGATGTACTTCTGTCGGGATTGGTGCTTGTTGTTGGGGAAGGAAGAGTTACAAAGGAGATTCAGGCTTGGCATGGGCTAATTAGCCAACGGGCCTCTATGGGCCTCATCCCTCTTTTAACGAACCTTGGGCCTTGGCCCATAACTTTGAGTACTAGCATACCAATTTCTCTTTAAGTCGGGCCCAGTTTGGGCCACCAGTATGTAAGAGTGACTTTTGCTCAATATCATCTATCGAAAAGATTAGAAATTTCCTATTTTCCCTCTCAAGTATCTTCTAGAGGTACTCACCCTCGAAGTGAGATTTGCAAAATACACTAGTTTACTTTACATATCTGTTACATAAGATCAATTTATGGCTCGAGCTCATTTTCCCCTTGCATCAACCATCTAAGCCCCACTTGAGTAGCTCCTGATGGATAAGGATACTATTGTTGTCATTCTAAGTAAAAAGTACTAACCTATGGGTCTCCAACCCATTTTGCATAGGATTGTTTTTCTAATTTTCTCAATTTTTAATTGACAGCACTTTTAGGTCCTATAATTATGTTCCAAATTTGAAGCAAACCAAGCCTTGTCTCTCTGGCAAGAGCTGGTTGTGACATCCCAAGGAAAGCTCAACTCTAGTAGGAAAAACATCCCTTAAAGTTCTTATCCGAGCTTGAGTGAGGGAGATAGATATATAAAGTAGAGCCTACAATATTTATTGTTGATTTGATACTTTGAGCAAATATTTATACAAGCATCAATAAATACTATAAAACCCACTTTATGTGTATTTTACTGTCACTTGAGGAAACATTGATCCACTATTATATATGGTGACCCTTGAGTGGTTACGGGAGCATTTATGCCCATGGGAATCTTCTTTTTCTGGATGGGTAGCTGCGAGCAGCTTGCTTTACTTCATAAGGTTGATGGACAATTCAACAGGCAAACTCAAATAAAACTAGAGATCAAACATTTTACAGGCAAAGAATTTCATTGGTAGACATGCTAAGATAAATATAAATGATTAAATCTACATTTTCTTATAAGGTTAAGCTTTTAGGATAAATAATGATTTCATATGGTATTAAAGCAGAGGTCCTGAGTTCGAACCCTAACTTTATACTCTATCTTATTTAATTAAATATTTCACGTGTTGGGTTTATTCACTGAGGAGGAGTCTAGCCCACAAGTGAGGGGAGTGTTAAAATCTACATATTCCTATTAATTTAAGCTTTTGAAACAAGTGTTGATTTCACAAACTCAACAAAGACTCATCTAGGGGTGGGCAGAGGGGCCCCGCACCCCGCTGACCCACCTCGTTCACCCCGCACCCACCCATGCGGGGCGGGGGTTTTGTCCCGCTCTCTCAGTCTCTCTCGCTTGATCTATTCTCTCTCTCTGTCTCGCACGACTGCACGAGCAGCACCATCGGGACTCCAGTTACTCCACCGTCGTTGACTCGAATTTATATTGAAACTTCGCATCCGCTGCCACTCAAAGGTAAGAAATCTAAAACCCTAGATTTTATTTTTTTTAGTTTTGGATTGGGGATTGGAGGAAGGATGGGTTGAATCGGAGATGGAGGATGGGAATAATTGTGAATTTGTGTGCTGTGGAGAAATTTGTGCATGTGTTTGATTAGCTGTGTGTTTGTTTGTTTTTTATTTTTTGTTTTTTGTATTTCACTATTTCTGGCCTCTGGGTGTTCGGATTTGGAACCCTAAATCGATTTAGGATTACAATCTGAAATCCATTCTTGAAATTTAGGGCTAAAATTTCAATTTAGTGGTTTCAATTGAAACCCCTAAATTTTAGAGTTTTGGATTGAACCCCCTAAATCAATCGGATTGAACCCCTAAATTGGTTTAGGGGTTCAATCCGAAACCCTAAATTGAGTTAGGGGTTTCACTTAATTTTCAATTTAGGGGTTTCAATTGAAACCCCTAAATTTTAGGGTTTCAGATTGAACCCCTAAATTTAAAATTAAGGGGTTCAATCCAAAACCTATAAATTGTGTTGGTTTTGCACTTTGCCTTGTTTTTTCATGTGTGGTGTATTATTATGATTTCTTATGTCGTGTGTTGATTGATTTTATAATTTTTTATTGTGTTGTGGAATCAGGAATGTCTTCTCAAAGGGATTTCATTGATAGCTCTCCTACCCCTACCAGTACCCCTGCCCCAGAACATAACCCTACTCCAACCCCTGAGAGTGGGAATACACCTTGCCCCACCTCTAAGCTTACACAAAGCAATAAACCTGTTTCCGTAGTTTGGTCTCATTTTATCAAACTAGAGGGTAGTGACCCCAATAACCCCCAAGCTAAATGTAATTATTGTGGAAAAATATATGAATGTCACTATAGAAAATATGGTACATCCCAGTTAAAGGTCTATCTAGAGGAATAATGCAAGAAGAGTCCAATATTAAGATCCTTAGTGGAGATGAGTCAATATAGACTAGAAATTGGACTGAAAAAAAAATGGCGGATGAGAGTAGTGGGGGTCCAACGTTGAAAGGGTATACAAAGTATAATGCCGATGAGTGTAGAATGAAGTTAGCTCGTATGGTTATCATAAATGAGCTACATTTTCAGTTTGTGGATGAGAGAGGGTTTCAATATGTTTTGAGGGGCCAATTAGTGGGTTTAGTAGTTTGCCTCATTACCAATACTTGGACTTCTGTCAAAAATTTTAATTATGTCTTTGATTGTTCATTTCATTAATTCTGATTGGATTCTTTGTAAAAAGATTATTAAGTTTTGTCAAATAAATGATCACAAGGGTGAGTCGATTGGGAAGGCCTTAGAGGCCTCATTAAAGGAGTGGAGGTTGGCACGAGTTTTGACAGTTTCGGTTGACAATGCCTCGTCTAATGATGTCGCCTTGGGATATCTGAAGACCTATCCTAGAGAGGCAAATAAGACATTATTGGGTAGTGAATATTTGCATGTTAGATGTTCTGCACATATCTTGAATCTAATAGTGACTGAGGGGTTGAAAGATGTCGATGACGCAGTTGTACGAGTTAGACTGGCTGTGAAATTTGTGAGGTCTCCTCCTTCTAGATTGGAGAAATTCAAGATTGCTACGAATATTGTGGGCATAACATCAAAGAAGGGTCTTTGTACTGGTGTTCCTACCAGATGAAACTCAACATTCTTGATGTTAGAGGCGGCCCAAGAATATAAGGGAGCCTTTCAATTATTGGGTAATGAAGACATTCAATATGTCAAATACTTTGATGAGCATGAGCGTTTAGGAAGGCCTAATGATGATGATTGGGAGGTAGTTGCTACTTTTGTTAATTTTCTCGGACTTTTTTACGATGTTACGTTGAAGTTATCTGCTTATTTGCACCCTACATCACATGAATTTTGTCAACAAATATGTAGGGTGAAAGAAGAATTAGACGACATGTGTAGGGGTTCCAATCTAAGGATGAAGGGATGGCATTGACCATGAGGGTCAAATATGACAAGTATCGGAGAGATTTGACTAGACTAAATATTTTGTCATATGTGACTGTTATTCTTGATTCTCGTCTAAAAATTTTAGGCATGTTATATGGTTCGGGAGTTGTGCATGATAAGGCATGGACTGATCTTATTGGTGAGATGGCCCGTGATACCCTTTATAAATTTTATGATGAGTTTAATGTAATTAAGGGTGGTGCTGCATCTACTACACCTACACCTACACCTACCCCAACACCTCCTCTAGACACAGGAGCAAAAAAGAAGCGTAGATTGGCATGGACTAAGATCCTCGTACATAATCTCACACTAGTCCATCAATCTACAGAGGTGGTTTCAGAGTTAGACAATTATTTGTCAGGAGATCTTATTCAAGATGATGATTTTGACATATTAGGATGGTGGAAGACAGCATCAAAGATTATTGTAGCAACACATGAGACGACTCAGACGATGTATACCTCCACTGCAATATCAATATGTGCTCAAGATTCAAAAGACTACCCATCCGGCCGCCCCAAATGTCACAGTCAAAGACCCAAACAACTTTCCTCTTTTTTTAAATTATTAATTTATTATAATATTGAAATTTGAATCAGATGTACGTATTATGTATTTGATTTGTAATTTTGTAATGTTGATACAATGTCCCTTGGACACTTTTTTCTTTGTAATTTTGTAATTGTTTAGACTTTCCATTTTATTTTTGTAATAGCTTAGTTATTATAATTATTTATTAGTTTATTAAGTAGTAGACTTGTAGTCTATACTAGTACTTCGTTAGAGTCTTAATTATATAAAATTGTATATGTATATATTATTTTTATTCATGTAACTTTTTTCTCTTTTAAACTTTTTTTTTTTTAAAAAAAAAAATTCTATTTTTATGGGCTCAAAATGGCCCAGAAGCTGGCCCATTTCAGCAGTTTTTGGGCCAAAAATGGCCTAGAAACCTCTTTTGGGCCTTTGGCCTAGTAGGGTGCAGGGGGCGGACGAAGGACCCCCTCCACCCGCACCCCGTTATCCGGGATCAGGTCCCCCATCCTGCATTTCGGGGGCAGGGGGTAGGGTCGAAAATCGCCACCCCGCCTCGTAGGGGGGCAGGTAGCACCTCAGCAGTTTCTGGGCCAAAAATGGCCTAGAAACCTCTTTTGGGCCTTTGGCCTAGTAGGGTGCAGGGGGGCGGACGAAGGACCCCCTCCACCCGCACCCCGTTTTCCGGGACCAGGTCCCCCATCCTGCATTCTGGGGGCGGGGGATAGGGTTGAAAATCGCCACCCCGTCTCGTAGGGGGCAGGTAGCACCCCTAAACTCATCTGAAGTCCCTAATTTCAACAATGATGTCATTGGCAGTAGATGCTAAAATGATTTCTTTAATAGGTCATGATGCTTTGGTTTAAGATCCTCTACAATTCTTTTATCTGAACACTTTCTATACTTCAGAAAAAGAGAGAGAGAGTGGTTGTGGATCCCACGACATGAAATGCGGCCTATAATTAGTGTGTAAATACAAGATTTTGGCTAGGACTAGGTGACTAGATGGATAAAGATTATTTGATGTTTTTGTAAGTTGGATGAATCTAAAACACTTTGATTTTATCTATAAACATTTGAAGTGTATCTAGAAGTTATTAGATAATATTTTAGATAAGTCAAGAGTGTAGGTATCTGAATTTCAAGGAGTCTGAAATTATCCTGAGAAGAGTTTGAATGGAAACTACATCTGCTAAGAAGACTTAGCGACAGGTGTCAACAACTGCTTCAGCAAAGGTTTTTACAAAAGAGTCCTTTTGTCAACAAAATCCTTCTATGACTCAAACTCTTAATAGACTCATTCCATCAGCAGAGTTCTGCTATAGTTAAAACTCTGACCAGATTATTTATGATGAGGATTTCAACTGGATGAATACTTAGTGTTGGACTTGGAGACATTGGATGGAGGTTTGAGTAATTGAGAATTTTCTAGTGTTTTCTCTCTTTCTCTCTCTCTCTTTGAGTGCATCCATACTCCATGTTTGAGATTGATTGAGTGATTTAGCTACTTGAGTTCCAATAGAGAAGTCAACATTTGAAGATCATCAGAGGTTCTGGCTATTACTATGGTAGAGGCAAACGAGACGTTTGTCGAGTAAAATAAGAGAGTAAATTAGCAAAGATTTTATAATTAAGACTTACTTCTACATAATTTTCAAATGAATAAAATTGGTTTTTCTGGATATAATTGCCTTGTAGGGTTTTACTTTTAAAGCGTTCTTTAAAAGGTTTCCCTTCATAATCAAATTTGGTGTATTGCACTTTATTACTTTATGTATTTAATTGATTATCAAATTATTTCATTATTGATCATTAACAAATTTGTTGATTGAATTAGTAGAACGTGATAATACAATACAGGAGTACTTGGGTAATTTCAGTGTGGACCACAACATTAATTGCAATAGAGTTCCACATGTTGTGTCTATCTTTCTCCTAATTATAGAAAGAGCATGGGAGGAAAATCAGAGTCGTTTTGCTTGCCAGGAGATCATTTAAGTTAGATGCAATAACAGAAACACATCAAAGAAAGAATGGCTTTGAAAGTGACTGTCAAAGCATTGTATGAATGTACAAAGATGCTGAAAGGGAACACAATGAGGTTGTAGAAACATTGCATGCTACACTGGAATGCTTCATTAATGACTTAAGAAGCGTTCATCTCTGTCTACACCACTCAACCTTTACTGGACTCTTGTACATGGGTGGTTAAAGGAAGTGTCTGAAAGGATGCAGGGTACAACTGAACTTCCTAATTGTTAAGGAAGTGTCTGAAGGATGCAGGTAATAAAAACCACTAACCGGCTGGAAGTGTTGTGTACTTACTTTCTGATCTATGAGATGCAGTTGACATCCTTCAAGAAGAGCATTGGCCTGTTCTACAAATATTCCTGATTCTTTCACGTTGTGCTGCCACTGGTAGAAAGGATTATGAAGGCACAAACTACAGAGATTGAGAAAACTGACACCCAAGTGTTTTCTGTGTACATTTCCATTGCATCGGTAAAAGAAAATCGAGTGCGGTTTTCAGCCCAATTTCGGAGGCGATCTGCCTCTGCTGCATATAATGCCCTTCCCTGCAATATGGTCAAAATCAGCTTTTACTAGATCGCAGACATAATTAGCTTAAAGAAATAAGTAGTTTTCACAATTGCCCAAACTAAAAACTGTACTGATAAATATTCAGCTAAAAGTCCAAAAAGTTCAATAGGATATTACCCTCTTTAATATAAGAATGCAAAGCTAACATATCTCTATGCACTATTTATGTGTCATGTCATATGACACATCATTTCTATTTAAAAAGTCACATCAACACGTCGTGGTGGATTATATGGCAACTCACAAATTGCAGATGGTCCCTATCTGCCTAGTGTGGTGTGTTTGGAGAAAACAAATGATAGAATTCTTTAGGAACACATGAGAAGATCCTCTGGATGTTAGACTAAACCCATAGTGGAGCACTTGAGCTGCAGCAGTGTAATGCATTCACGAAGTAATGAAGATTACCTGAGCATCAAACCAGCGACCCTGTCGAAGCCATGCGGTGACTAAAGCAAGCAAGATCCTAGGAGGAGTCAAGTAATTTATTGCCTTCCCTGTTCCCTTTACGACCCTCATCCTCGGAACTAAAGTTCTAGCAACTGTTTCGGGAAGCTCACAGATTATGTTAAACATCTGCTTATTCTGCACACTCGAGCCACTGCAAACCATAGAAAGCCATAGACGGTATATAAGGTAAGCGCAATATCTACAGATGGAAGAGCAGAAGCAACCTTTGAATCTAAAATTAAGTATACAAATTTAATTAGAAAATAGACGTGGATACAAGAAAACGTTGAGGCCTGTTAGGATGACATCAGAGAGGAAACTGAAAGGAATTATAAGCATTGCAAAAGGTAGGGATGCTTCTTGTGCACCTCAGGAGCAGATCTGTAAGAACCATGCCTGGAGATGCTGTGTGCACCCCAACTTTGGATCGCTTGCACTCTTTCAAAAGGGATGCTTGAAGCTGCCGAAGACCACACTTTGTTGACCCATAACTGCAAGTCAAAGGACATAAACTAATGAATATCAACACCAACCATGAAAACTTGAAATAGTTTAACTTCCACAAGCTCACTACAGAATAAGCTCAGTTCTGAGTGTAATAAAATACGAAAGAACTTACACAGCTGTAAGAGGGGTACTAGATCCCCCAGAGCCTGCACCATCCATGTTGAAAATGTGGCCCCCCTTATCCTGGTTCTTCATCACTTGTGTGGCTTCTCGAGTGCACAGAAGAGAGCCAACCAGATTTGTTGAGACAATCTAGCATCAGTTGGAGAGAGACAAGGAAAATCAATTAAAGCTCTAAGGTAAAACACCTCTTACCAGAATGGGTAAACTATTGTGACTGTTGGTAGGAAAACTAGGCAAACTATACAAGATATCTCAATAAGAAGTTTGAACCATAACATAAGAGGCAAGCAAATGATCCGTGTCTTCTTCCACTCACACACAAGCATCCGTGTGCACCCTTGGGAGTTGGGGGTTAAAGATAATTCTCAACATTAATTCATGTATAGCAGTTTAAAGCTTGGCTAACAACTAGTCATTCAAACAACGAAAACTAGCAATGTTTAAAATCAAGTCCTCTATCATTAAAGAGGCGATTCAATACCATAGCTCCTATTACTTTCAAAGAGCTAGCTAGGTTACTGAAAGGAGATCCTGTTCACTTAAATACAGCTACATAATACAGGAGAAAGTGAAACTTCTCAAATACCAGAACTTTTGTTTTTTTATAGGTAATACCAGAACCTATTAAAAAAATTCCTAACCAATTCATATATGAATACCTGTTTAATATCTTCATCAGAAAACTGCAGCAATGGTCTAAAACCTTTATTTGTGCCAGCATTGTTTATCTGCCGAATAGTACAAGTACAAATTGGAATATATAAGTAATTGATGGAACGGTACACAGTACAAGAAATGCCACATTACATAAAAGAATCTACTTAACAAGGAATATACAGGAATTGTGCTGGCATATGATAAAGACAAGGACATATGATAGGCAGTATTGTCAGAGGCAATAATGAAAGATAGGCAGTATTATCAAATCATCATCACCAATTCCACAAAATGCAGGAACCTTATCATAATAAGATGTCCATATCCAATTAATTGGCTTCTCATAACTGTAGTTTGTAGTTCAATGAAAAACAAAGTATCATTTCATATCACTTTTCATCTCATTCAAGTCTGGCATCATGACTACACAGGAGATGGTTCCAAAAGCATAAGAGTTTTGAGACAGAATAAAGATAACCATCTGACAATTGAGAGCCAAAACTCTAATGCCATGAGAAGTTTCAGTGTTTTAAGGTTTGAACCAACAATCTTTTGCAAAACCAACAATAAAATGGAAGTATAACTAGTGACGTGAAATGAAAATGCATAATATTAATAAAATGCTACTGTTACATCTGTCTTCTGCAACAATAGCTGCTAGTGACTGGTTAGCAACAAGAATCAATTGAAAAAGGTAACTTACTCACCCAAATGTTGATTGAACCCAGTTCATGGAGTGCAAATTTTGCCAATTTCTGAACATCATCGGGTTCACAAACATTACATGCAATGCCTACCACTTTTGCATGTTGCAGCCTTCTCCTGGACGAGTCACTTGCTGTGGCCATGCATTCCTTAAGGTTCTCCTCAAGCTCTTTGATAGTCATATCGACAGACTCAGGGCTGCCATCACAAGATCCATGAATGGAAGTGGCCTTTGTTAGTGATAACAGTGTTGGAATTAAAGGTGCATTATATAATAAAACCAATATCCTAGTTCTGAATACCACCTGCGAGAAGCAACAACCACGCGATCTCCTGAAAGAAGAAATTCACGAGCAAGAGCTTTTCCCAGTCCCCTTGTGCTGTACCAGACATTTAAAACATACAAAATTATAGACTTGTTACTTTTTCATCAGTGATAAGCAACTGGTAGCCCATCTGGCCAAATTGTAATCACACCACCCTATTATATTGTCCCAAGCCACAGGATCAGGTGATTTAAAAGTTGGGAGAAGGAAACGTCTACTCATACATTTTGAAGCATTAACACCAGATCAAATATAACATAGGTTTCAATCTCTAACTTCTTGACAAAGGAATACAATGACAAAAGTTCATGATAACGCGTCATTGTTGAGCCATACCCCTCCACACCAACATCAAGTGCACAAATGAATGGCATATAAGGACAAGCTTTGGGAAGTGACCGGGTAAGGCATTAAGCATTTATTATAGGATACTCCATTTAATCAAGCCCAGGGAGGGGGAGAGAGAGAGAGAGAGAGAGAGATTACCTTCCAGTTATGACAACATTACGTGGACCAGCACGACAATGTTCCTCTAGAACCATATTAGCTCCTATCATGGTTCCAGTAACAATTCCCCCAAGCCAGCTATACCAAATCAAAGTGTCCATCTGACTGTCTCCACCTTCACAAAATTACACAAAACTCAATTCTTATATATGGAGCATCTACAGATGTTCACCTTATATTAACGCATGCATTCATGTTCGCTAACCTGACAACTGAAATCCAATTGCAAGTATTGCTCCCGTGCTCATCATGGTTACCATATACCTTCCAATTTGGATAGCAACCTACGAGAGAGGGGGGTGGTGGTGGGAGGGTTAGTATTAGAGTTGAACATATAATCCCCATCGGCCACCAAGGAAAGGGCATATAACTAATTCATCAGCAAATAAAATCACTGATTGACCAAAAGCTTAATAAATAAATAAAGCAGTAAGTTTTACTTTAATTTTTTGGCAGCCGATATTATTTCTTCACCTCATCTACGGCTTGATTTTTTTTCTATTTTTTTTTTTTTCCCAAGCACGTGTACGCTTTGATGCTATGCAAAACCAGTTAACAACAAAAAATAACATTCTGATTCTTAAGGTTTTTGTTCCCAATAATGTAAAGTTTACCTTCAGTAAGTCCAGTCTCTTTTTAATTATTACCGCCAGAACTGAGAAAAGTTTCTCAAAACTCACGAATTCTATTTAATTATTAGTAAAACAGAAACGATCTTTCGAGTCATGTGCGTTTTGTTGTTCAAAAGGCTGAATAGCGGAGCAAAGAAAAACATTAACGTTAGGCGCCATTAAGTGGGAAAGTTTCGTTTTCCAAGTCGCAAGTAATGAAGTTTCAGGACTTGAAGTTTGCTATTCTTAACATTTTCATAGCAACCAACAGACTGGAAACTCAATCTAAAATAAAAACTCGGAAAATTGCCAAATAAGAGAAGAATTTTAAAAAACAAAGATACCATAAAGCGTATATAACTTACCAAGGAGAGCACCTTCTCCACCTTGGCCACAGCCGTGTTATACTCATCACCATCACGAGCCAAACCAAAACCACCCAAAATAGTAGTCTTGAAAGATTTCCAAAACCCAGTTCCGGTTTCGAGCTTACCCTCACTTTCCTTCAAACTCCGACACTTTCTAGCGCTTTTCACCACCCCCTCTTTCTCCTTATCAACTTCTCCCTCCTCCCTCCTAAAAGATCGGCACTGTTTCGAACACATCCCATTACCCGGACCGGATTGTCGCAACCCGTACAGGCATAAACCCGGTCGGAGCACGACGGGTTGACAACTCCTGTGGTGGTGCTTGAAGCAGTGCTCGAAGCTTTGTGGGAAAACGTGAAGCCTAGTTACTGTGGCCATGGCTACTGTAAACTGAAAATAATCGATCGATATTTCATATAAGAGCAAGCGTTCCGATATTTTCTGGGGTGTCTTTGATATTTATTATGTATTGTACAAAAGGCTTTCCTTTTTCTTGCGATAAAATTAGAAAAAAAAAAAACAACAATAATGATAAAATATCTGTGAGAGAGAGAGAGATTCGGAGGAGATCTGGAGGAAGGAGACGACGAGAGGACTGTGATGACCACACGTTAAAGCAACCTCATCACTATGTGGAATGACTGACACGTAGCATTCTGGTACGGTCGGGTGATCGGGAAGTGACGTTTCCTCTGGTTTAGAATTTTTTTGGAGAGAAAATTATTGCAGGAGTTGGCTTGATACTTTCGAAACTTGTTACAGTCAAATGCTGTCGTGAAAAAGAATTTGACAGCGATTAGTAGTAATTTTATAAAATTAAATTGATGTTTAATAAAATGAAATGTTCACATGGTTTAATTATAAAATGAATTATGAAAAAGTTGTAATTGTATTATATAGTAATATGCTTTTTCTTTCATCCCAATCTAATTAACTAATTAATAAAATTAATTAATAGGATATTTACTTATCGGGTTCCTAATGAATAAAACTTAAAAATGATTTAACCACATAAATTTTATAACAATATGAATTTATAAATTTATGTAATTTAATATTATAAGTTAAATTTTAAAATTATTTTTATTATAAAATAAATATAATTTATCGTATAAAATTATATTAATTTATTTTTATAAAATTTTTTAGTTGCGTTGATTACTGAGCCTGATGTGATTTTAATATGGTGTATTAGTTTTCTTGTTAAAAGAATCAATCTCATACATTACTCACGACAGAGGAGATTGTTAGCCTCGGTATTAAACTTTAAATTAAGACACTCTTTTAATATTGAAATTAAGGAAAGATAAATGATTTAGTCGTAAATAAATTATATAAAAATAAATTCATAAATTAATATAATTTAATGTAATAGGTTAGATTGTAAAATTATTTTTATATAATTAAATTGTAAAAACAAATTTTATTGTATAAACTCATAAAATAGATCTAACATGAGACATAAAATCATGTTAATTTGTGAGTTTATTTTTATGTAGTCTTTTTATGAGTATAGTACTTCTAATTCATCAATTTTTTTATGGTAACTTTGAAATACGATGTGTTATCCACGTGTAATAAAAAAATTAGGGTCTGGCTTGCCTTTGTTTAAAAAATGACAGGATATCTCGTGTTATAAAATCCAATGGCTATTGTTGCTTGTTGGCAAGCAAAACCTCTTAATTTTTTTATCTTTTATTTAATTTTCCTCCACTGTGGCTACCCATGTTGAGAATAAACTACCACCTTAATTTTAAGAGCCACCTGTTGATTTTTTTTTTTTTTTTTGATTAATTTTTTTCAAATTTTTACTACAAATAAATTTTAAAGAGACCAACAACAATGTCTTGTTTTTATTATATTATTTACGTGTTGATATATAAATATATTATTTATTATAAATATTAATATATATACATAAATGTCCTCCGCGTTGGCACTAGCTTGTAAAAATATAAATATTAAAAACAAAAAATATTATTGATTATAAATATTAAAAAAGAAAGAATTTTTCTAATAAATATTAAAAACAAAAATTTTTGTCCTCCACGCGGGCACTTACAATAACTTTACTCTCGTATATGTCTAAAATTCTCATCTCATCTCATCATTACATTTTTTTTAAATCTCCATATAAAATATAATAAACAATTCAATTTTTTCAAATTCCAATACACATTTTTCAAATCTCAAAACAATAATAATATTATAACATAATATTTTAAACTTCAAAACAAAACACAAAATTCTCATCTCACCCTCCAAACCTGCCTTTAGTACAATATTTCATCAACTATAATTTTCTCAACATGAAATAAAAAAATAAAATTGTTTATATTTATCCATTAAACACGTTAGTAATTAAAAAAAAAAACTGTCTATTTATCCATTAAACATAATAACTAGTATCAAAGATATTTATATTTTTTGTATTTAATATTTATAATAAATCATATATTTATATACAAACACATAAATATTATAAAAATTTCAAAAACATTTTCATTGGTATCTTTAAATGTTGGACTTTTAGACAGAATTGTGGTTTGATTTGACCAAAATGGGTGCCACGCGGGCTTCCCACAGTGGAGGAAAATTAAAGAGAAAAAATTAAGGGATTTGGCTTTCAAACAAGCAACGATAGCCATTGGATTTTATAACAGGAGATGTATGTTGTTATTGCAACAAGAGATAAGTCAAACACAAAAAACTAAAACAATAAGGGTAAAAAAAATTCAAACGCTATGAAAAAAACTTAAGAAAAAATTAAGTAATACTTTTTTTCAAGCAATTTTGTATCAAATTTTTAATGTTTAAAAAATCTAATCTTAAATTAATAAAAATTAAAAACTAGAGATGGTAGATAATGCAAAATGAATGTAATCATAATTTCCCAAACACACAACTTGAGTTCCGATCTTCAATAATATTGGCATATAATATATACTATATATCTTTCTTAAAATGGTCATAACACTACAAGAAAAAAGAGTTTTTTAAGTGCTGAAAATCGACGCAAACACATTCCAAAATCGCTAGTTGAAACTTATAATCATATATCTAATGTTTTCTTGGAAACTTTGTTTTTTTTTTTGTTGGGATTACGTACCTCAATCCTAATCAAATACATTTGAGACCCAAAAGCTTGAAATACTATATATCTCATTTATCTTAAAAGAGGCTATGTTGATATGAATAGTGAGATCAATAGTAATGAATAATGTTATTTTTTTATGCTTTTTAATTCCTTCTTCGTTTATTTTTGGTTTGAAGAGAGAGTGAGAGAGAGAGATAGTTGCCGTGAGAAATGAGTTATCCCAGGAGAGAGAGCTGCGGCGCGTGGAGGAGATTGGTGGTGGCTGGGTTGATCGCTGGCATGAGGGGGACTCGCCGGTGGTGGCGGTGAAGCTGGGTGGCCGCGTACTGTGGCGCAGTTAGAGAGAAATGGAAAAAACTCATTTCGATTGGGTTACCGTAGGGGAGAGATCGGTGGTGGTGGTTGCTGGGTTGGTCGTCGGCGTGAGGGGGACTCACTGGTGGTGGAAGTGAGTCTGGGTGGCGCGTACGGCGGCGCAACTAGAGAGAAATGGGAAAAACTCATTTCGGTTGAGTTACTGCAAGGGAGAGAGAGGGTTGCGCATGGGGGGGATCGGAGGTGGCTGGGTTGGTCGTCGGCGTGAGGGGGACTCGCCTGTAGTGGCGGTGAGGCTTACCGGCGCACGGCGGCGCTGGGCTGGGCTAAAGGAGGATGGGGCGTAGAGGAAGAATCGGGCCATAGGAGAGAGAAAGAAAGTGAGAAAAAAAATCACTATAATATTTATCACTATTATATATAAAAATTAAATAAAATCATTAAAATATTTATCACTATTATGTAAAAAATAGATTCTTTAAAGTGGATCTCAAATATACCAAAATTTTTTAAAGATATTATGCATATTTTACACACTTTAAAATTATATAAATAATTTCTCTTGTTAAAATTTAGAGATATAATTATAAGACTATAATATTTATCACTATAATAAATATTTTCTTTTGTTAAAATTTATATATAAATAATTTCTTTTATTAAAACACTGATTTAAACTAATTTAAAATTTAAATAATTAACATATAAATAACATATCATACATAAACTATCAAATTTAATTTATAAAATACTAATCTTCCATCATTAAATAAATGATGAAATTTTACTAAATATTTTTAAGAAATTAAAAACATATAAATAATTAGAGTTTTAACATAATTTAAATATGATAATATTTTTAATTAACTAAATTAGGAAAACGTGCGTGGGGAATAAGAGAGATGGAGAAATGAAAAGTGGGAGAAAATGTTAGTTTTTGGGTTTTAAATCTCAACCCTTCATTTTAAATTTGTAAATTTAATCAAATGGTAAAAGTTTACATATTGATTTAAACTAACATAAAATAGATAATTGAAATATAAATATTATAGCATACACTTAAAATCAACTTTAATTTATAAAATATTAATTTTTCATCATTAAATAAATGATAAAAGTTTACTGAACATTTTTAAGAAAAAAAAACTATCTAATTAATTTGAATTTTTAATATAATTTAAATTTCATAATAAATGATGAATATGAATAAATAGTAATTTCACTCTTATGTATTAGATTATTTTAATATTTGAAGTCACTTTATTTTTTTCTTCAATGTGGCAAACGTGTACCACTGCTATATATATATATATATATATATATATATATATATATATATATATATATTAATTGTTTTCAAAAGACAATATTGGAGGCCGTGTGGATACAGAAGAAGTTCATTCCCTTGTAGTCATGCATGCATGAGTACTGAAGTTTGATTACTAATCATAGCAAGCAACCTTTGCGTCCACGCACTGCAACGTACGTATATAAGTCTTTGAGAGATTATGTTACGTGTCAAAAATGAAACTTGATGAAGTTACATTGATTGTTGGCCGAAGATGATCACGTAAAGAAGAGGACTAGTGCATGGAGTTGCATGTTCGGAGGATTGTGGCGTTGTTGCGTGTACGTACAATTATCCTACTGCAAGCATACGTACGCTTTTGAGTTCTACACCCTGATCTTACTCTCACAATGATCACTAAGCACCGCGCGCACAATTACCACACGCACTCTCTCATCTCATCCCTTTGTGCACCGCCGCACAACCCACCAAGCACGGCACAATCTTGCCATCCTTTGTGCCGTTGCAGCCTAACCATGCTGCCCGGCCACCACCCATATCCTCCCTCCTATTCACTTTCAATCTCAAACCAAATGTAAATCTTGAATTTAATTTCTCTTAAGAGTTTCAAATATGATTAGTTTGTGATATGTATCATGGGTTATTCATGAATTTGGAGTTTTCTGTTTTCTTATTTGGATTGGGTTTTATTTTTGGAATGGGTGGCTCTTCTCCCCCTACTAAGGGCTCCTGCTAGTTGATTTTGGTTTTTTTTTTACTTGTATTTTTTTAACACTTTTAAATATATATTTTTTAAATTCACAATATTATTAAAAAATATTTACTTAATCATTAAGTTAAAAAAAAAAAAAAAACCAACCTTGCAGTAGCCCCAGCGGGAGCTACCAGCTACGAGAAGAGTAGCTTTTTCCTTTTGAAATTTCTATGCATGGGTGAAAGAATTGGAATTTCACTGGCGAAACACTTTTGTTAGAAGACACTGGACAAACGACTTGCAGTTTAAATATTTACTTAATCATTAAGTTAAAAAAAAAACCAACCCTGCAGTAGCCCCAGCTGGAGCTACCAGCTACGAGAAAAGTAGTTTTTTCCTTTTGAAATTTCTATGCATGGGTGAAAGAATTGGAATTTCACTGGCGAAACACTTTTGTTAGAAGACACTGGACAAACGACTTGCAGTTTAGACACTATGTAAATCTGCTACCGCATGTATTTAATTTCATTTCATGTGCATTTCCTTTGTATTTATATTTTACACATGTCATAAGGTTATTAGAACAAGTTGTTAGGCTGTTATATTCTTTGCTGTATATAATTTGTCCTCTACTTTAATGAACAGTACATAATTTGGGGGAAACCGATTGATCTTTCTTCTCCATCGATCTCTACTCCTCTGTTTTTTATTCTTGCCCAGAGCTCCATTTTTATGATTTGTTACATGGTATCAGCAGCTCTTGAGAAGCAATTCTAATGGAAAACGTAACTCCCCAAACCCCAACCCCTGAACCCCCACCGACATTTTCGAACCCTCATTTTCATCTACACTCGAATATCCTTCCCTCATATCTCAATCTCACTGATCCCTCAAACCCTTTCCGTCTTGATCATGGTGATAATTCGGCCATTACCCTCGTTCCTGAGCTTTTAACCACCGAAAATTATGCCACATGGTCTAGAGCCATGCGACGTGCTCTTTGAGCCAAAAATAAGCTTGGCTTCATTTCGGGTACCCTGTTAAAACCAACCTCCCCTACAAATCCATTACTTGATCGATGAGAAAGGTGCAACGATATGATTGTTTCTTGGATCCAAAACTCCATTAGTCCTTCTCTTAAATCATCTGTGGTCTTTGTTGATGATGCTAAGGAGATTTGGCAAGACTTGTCCGATCGTTTTTCCCAGCAAAACGGTCCACGAATTTTTCAGTTGAAGAAGGATTTAGCCAGTCTTCTTCAGGAACATGATTCTGTAAGTATCTATTATGGTAAGTTGAAATCACTCTGGGATGAGCTTTCCATTTACGATCCTTTTCCTATATGCACTTGTGGTATTTTGAAAACTCTTATGGATCGTCATCAGAGGGACTGTGTTCTTCAGTTTATGATGGGACTTAATGAGTCATATGCTCCCATCAGAGACCAAATTATGTTAATGGTTCCTCTTCCACATGTTACTAAGGTGTTTTCCCTCATACAACAGCAAGAACGACATTCTCAATTGACCTCTAATGTTTCTTCTACTCAGACCATGGCCCTTGCAGTTACGAAACCTTACCCTTCATCCAAATACCCTCCCAAACAAAACCCCAACTCCAAGAAGGATCGGCCATATTGCAATCACTGTAAGATTTCTAGCCACTCGATGGAAACCTGTTTTAAACTTGGCAATGTTGTTGCTCCAGTTTGCTCCACTGTAATCTTACTGGCCATTTTGTTGAGAAATGTTACAAATTAAATGGTTATCCACTCGACCATAAGTTACACGCCAAGCAGCATCCCCCTTCTATTATACTTGCCAATCAAACTTCATACTCTAATGTTCCTGGTGTGGACAATTCTACTGATGACCGGATTGGTTTGACCAAGCATCAATACCAGCAGTTGATGTCCTTGCTACAACCAAAGGATTCTTCAATAGCAGCCTCTATTCTCCACTCGGCATCACCATCCCATCCTCATTCCTCTTCTGTTCTTGCTTCACAAATGTCTGATATATATTCTTGTCTTTCCACACACACAGAGAGCACCTCAATTCATTGTTCCTCAAGTTGGATATTAGACACAAGTGCTTCAAACCATATGGTCTGCAGCAACACATTTTTTATAACCATTTCTTCCGCTGTTGCTTACTCTGTTAAGCTTCCAAATGGAAGTTTAGCTCCTGTAACACATATTGGTAATATTCAATTAACCAATACCATCATTTTAAGGGATGTTATTTGCGTCCCATCTTTCTCCTTTAATTTAATTTCTACAACTAAGTTGACGCATATCTTAACCTGTTGCTTGCTGTTTTTCTTTAAATACTGCTTTATACAGGACCTGCCTTCCTAGAAAACGATTGGGAAGGGTGAGCTCAAGCATGGTTTATACCATTTCATCTGTTCAAACATTTCTCCTTCAGCCCTTTCTTAATCTCTTTCAATCCACACACATTTTACTGCACACACCTCTATGATCAATAATGTTTAACCAATCTGACTTATGTCATTTTCGCTTAGGTCATTTATCAATTTCTAGGTTAAGAATGATTTCTGATCCAATTGTAAGCAAACATTTCACTGATGTTAATGAAAGTCCTTGTGTTATTTGTCCCCTTGCCAAGTTTCACAGATTATCTTTTCCAAATAGTGAGCATACTTCATCTAGGATTTTTGAATTAATCCATTGGGACTTATGGGGCCCAAATTCCACTATTGCATATGATGGCTCACGCTATTTCTTAACCATTGTGGATGATTTTTCTCGATCTACTTGGGTTTACTTACTTAATTCGAAACCAAAACTTACATTACTTCCTTTTATAATTTGGTGGAAACACAATTTGGACTCAAAATTAAAATATTAAGTGATAATGACGCTGAGTTTTGTATGACCAATTTTTTCAATGAAAAAAGGCATAATTCATCATAAGAGTTGTGTGCAAACTCCTCAACAAAATGACATTGTTGAAAGGAAGCATCAATACTTGCTAAATGTGGCTAGAGCTTTGCGGTTCCAATCTAATTTGCCTCTTACATACTGGAGTGACTGTATTTTAACAGCCACCTACATTATAAATCGGCTTCCCACTCCCATTTTACAAAATAAGACTCCATTTGATATTCTTTTTCATAAGAAACCCCAATATGCCCATATGAAGGTTTTTGGCTCTTTATACTTTGCAGCCACCCTCTTACATGCTAGAAAAAAATTTGATCCTAGAGGTCGTAGGTGTGTTTTTCTAGGCTACCCTTTTGGCACCAAAGGATACAAATTATTGGATCTATCCTCACACCCCATTTTCATTTCAAGAGATGTACATTTTCATGAGTCCATTTTCCCTTTCCACCAAACATCACAACTTTCATCCACTTCTCATTCACAGTCATCTTTATCTGTTTTTCACCCCCACTCTTATACACCCATTTCTGACCCGCCTCCCACAGCCACTCTTTTCACATCTTCTCCTCTACATCCCGCACATTCTACATCATCTCATACTCTAATCCCATCCCCACCACTGCCTACTAAATCCTCAAATTCACCCACCCCTCCTAATCATTCCCTACATGCACCTAGGAGGTCTACCAGAATTTGAACATCTCCACAGTATCTCAAGGACTATCATTGTTCTCAAATCATGCTTAATCTCCCTGCACAATCAGTTTCCATGGATGCACCTGCTATTAGTGGTAAGTTTTTTCCCTTAAATAATTGCTTATCTTATCATAAATTCAGTCCCCATTTTCTAGCTTTTACTACTTCTATTTCTGTCCAAACTGAGCCCCACTCTTACAAACAAGTTTTGAAGGATCCTGGTTGATGTAAGGCTATGGAAGCTGAGATTGAAGCACTGGAAAATAACCAGACCTGGACACTCACTGAATTACCCCATGGAAAAGAAGCCATTAATTGTAAGTATATTTACAAAATTAAATTTAAGTTTGATGGAACTATTGAAAGACTTAAGGCTAGATTAGTAGCCAAATGATACACACAAATAGAGGGTATAGACTTCCATGAGACCTTATCCCCTATTGCTAAGCTCGTTACTGTGAGAGGTTTCCTTGCCATTGCTGCCATCAAAGGATGGCATTTGCATCATTTCAATGTGAACAATGCATTTCTTAATGGTGATTTGCATGAAGAAATTTACATGAAGAAACCACCCGAGTATACTAAGAGGCAGCCACACCATGTTTGTAAATTGCTTAAGAGCCTTTATAGCCTCAAACAAGCATCGAGACAATGGAATTTCAAGCTTACCTCATCTCTTCTTGAATATGGTTTTACCCAATCAAAAGCTGATTATAGCTTATTCACAAAGCAAGATTGTTCTTCTTTCATTGTCTTATTAGTGTATGTGGATGATATATTACTTGCTAGTGATTCTCAAGCTTCTATTGATTCCATTAGAACTTTCCTTCATCATAAGTTCAAAATTAAAGATCTTGGCTGCCTTTGATACTTTCTTGGCTTAGAGATTGCTAGATCATCCAAAGGCATTCACATTTCTCAAAGGAAGTATGCTTTAGATATTTTGGTAGATTCAGGAATGCTTGGTTGTACCCCACTTAAACTCCCTCTTCATCAAAACTTGAAACTCAGCAAAACAGAGGGAGTTCCACTCAAAGAACCATGCACTTATAGAAGATTGATTGGCCGGCTCTTATACTTGACTATCTCTCGGCCAAACTTATCTTTTGCTATGCAATTGTTAAGTCAATTCATGGATAAACCCTCCTCCAGTCATTTGGCAGCAGCTTACAAGGTTCTACGATACATTAAAGCAGCTCCTGGACAAGGGATTTTACTTTCTTCATGATCCACTTTTAAGCTTCGTGCATATTGTGACTCAGATTAGGCTTCTTGCTCGGATTCTCGTAGATCAACCACATGATATTATATCTTTCTTGGTAACTCCTTGGTTTCTTGGAAATCCAAGAAAGAAAATGTAGTTTCTAGATCTTCAGCTGAAGCTGAATATAGGTCTATGGACACTACTTGTTCTTTACTTTGGCTTCGGTATTTGCTTCAAGATCTTGGTATTTCACATACTCAAGCTGCTCTCCTACACTGTGACAATCAAGTTGCGCTTCACATTGCTGCCAACCCGGTATTCCATAAAAGGATCAAGCATATTGAGCTTGATTGCCACCTCATTCGAGATCAAATTCAAGCTGGGATTATCTTTACTACTCATGTGTCTTCTAATACGGCTGGCATTTTTACTAAAGCTTTACATTCTTATTTGCTGTACTCACATCTCTCCAAGATGGGAGTAGTCAATCTCTACTCTCCATCTTCCCCGGGGGGGGAGGGGGGGGGGGGGTTAGAAGACACTGGACAAACGACTTGCAGTTTAGACACTATGTAAATCTGCTACCGCATGTATTTAATTTCATTTCATGTGCATTTCCTTTGTATTTACATTTTACACATGTCATAAGGTTATTAGAACAAGTTGTTAGGTTGTTATATTCTATGTTGTATATAATTCATCCTCTACTATAATGAACAATACATAATTTTGGGGGAAACCGATTGATCCTTCTTCTCCATCGGTCTCTGCTCCTCTGTTTTTTATTCTTGCCCAGAGCTCCATTTTTCTAATCTGTTACAACTTTTGTATATTGATTTTAGATATAGGCTCTTGAAAGAGATTTTCTGCAAGTGCACATGATCAAATACTTCAAGGAAAAATTTCTTTAATCAGATAGCTCCACATTTGATTTATAGGATTTCATTCCATGACCATGGCCTAGAACTACCGTAAAGGAAAGTTAACATCATAGTTGGTGTTAGTGTATATATATGTATCTTAGATATTTATACCTAATATTCTTAAAATATTATGATAATATTTTTAGTTTCTAGTAATTATGTTAGGTTATAATCTTTCATTCGTCATTGTATTTCCTTATTTACTTTGGCCATATTCAACTATATATATGCCTACTTTGTATAGTTTTATACACACAAAAATGATACACATATGATTCACCAAAACTCTCTCTATTTCAACATGGCATCAGAGCCACCATCAACCTAGTGTCTATGATTTCTTTGTCCGTGCAAGTCGTCCTTTTTGGTGTTTCTTTCTTCCATACCAACACTTGGCTTCCTCTACACTTGACAGTGGTTTATCACTTGTTTACATTCGTTTCTAGCTTAGATTCTCATCAAATCAGATCATAAAGGGAGTCCTGAGAGTGGCATCTATGTATCAAGCAATTCTTGTTTTGCTGCCTTACGTGCCTCTACTTCAGTCAGCGCGTTTGACCACGCGCCACATGCACACGCCTCACCCAATCAAGCCTAGTCCAACCCAATTCAAGCCTAGTTTCGCCCAACCCAAGTAAGATTCTTCCATATTTTTTTTTATTTGGCCCACTTTGGTTCAAGCCCAGTGCAACTCAGCCCACTTGTTCCAGCCCCTTTGACAAGTTGATTGTTGACCTGTTTACCAACGATCATTGATTGTTTACCGTTGACTATTGACCATTTGAAAAAAAAAAAAAAAAAACTACAACATTATGCCTCACACCTCTCCCAACCTTGAGAGCATTGTTCGTTCTATTGATAATATTTTAGATGACTCTAATTATAATATGTGGACCTAAAATATGGAAGTAATTCTTAGATGATGAAAATTGTGGTTCTGTGTATCTAGTGATATTATTCCACCCAAGCAACAAGAAGGTGAGAGTCTTGATGTTGTTGCATGCCACCTTGAAGATTGGCATAGTGTTCACTACAAAATCTTGTCTTGGTTTATCAACACTTCTTTTCCATCCATCCATAGCTTGCTCCCCAAGCTTGGTAATGCTAAAACTTTTTGAGATTTTCTTGCTAAAAGATACAATTACACTCATGATGTTTCATTGCAGTTTCAGCTTGAGACTATAAGCTTTATCAGATGCATAAGGAATCAGGTAATCTATTGTTGATTTCTATTCTCAAATTAATTTTGGGAACAGTTGTCTGCTGCAGATCCTCAACTCAAATGTTCTGAGGATATGAGTTGTTTGCAACATATCATGATCGTCGTAAATTTATGCATTTTATGATGGCATTTCGTGAGGATTTTGAATCTACTCGAGCATCTCTCTTACATCGCACACTCATTCCCTCTCTTGAGGTTGTAGTTGTTGAACTCATCTTAGAAGAAAATCGTCGTTCAACCATAAAGATGCAAACTCTAGATTCAATTGTTGCTGCCATCCCTAAGACTACATTTGGGTCTTCCACAGCCTTAACAGTTGGATTTAAAAGAGTTAACACCATAGTTGGATTTTTTGAAATTACACTTTGTTTCGCATAGTCATTTTAAAAGAAAAAAAAAAGTAAGATATATTTGAAACTTATATAAAAAAAACTTTATTTTTCACGTTGAGCTTTACTTTTTTTAGAAAGTACAAAAAATATTTTGCGAGATTTAGGCTACGTTTAGATGTTGAAATGAGTTGAGTGAGTTGTAAATATTAATATTTTGTAGATCCTATTGAGATGAGTTGAACTTTTTTAGGTTGATTTGTGTTTAACTTTTTATATTGAAATATATGAAATAGGTTGAAATGAGTTTAAGTTTTTTATGAAAAATTAAAAAAATAGTAGATTCTATCAATAATTGATTTTAAATGAGTTGAGTTTAGTTTGATTCAACAACCAAACACAACCCACATCCTCATACCACATGTAAGATTACTCCTTTAAAAAATAGGTCAATCCAACAGCTATGGGATGGGGTTAGTGTTCTAAGTGCCAAATGAAGTACATTTCATTGCTTGGCAAAATCGCAAAAATTAATTTTCTAATGCTATGTCGGTGCTTCTAAAACTATAATCAAAGGAATAGCTAAAACTATAATCAATCAAAGGGCGAGAGTTGCACGATAAAACCAGGGGGACAGTCCCAGTTGTGGCAGTTTCGGACGTGAGAGTCGGACGCTGGGTGAGTTTCGGCTTCATTTCCGCATTGACCGCCAGTGACCGGAAACGACAATCCTCGAGAGAAAGGTAGAACAAAGAACATAAAGAAGAAGAAAACAAAGGAAAAGGGCGCAGCCTCTGCAATCTCTCTCCCCCGTTTTCTTCTTTCGCCTACTGGAGAGACATTAAGACCCAATTCATAGGGATGCAGAGGCCACAGGATCAACGGTCGAGATCTGCCAAGCCGACCACCATTCATGGCTGCGCCCAGTCCGGGGACCTTATTGGGGTTCAAAGGCTACTCCGAGACCGCCCTTCTCTTCTGAATGAAAGAAATCCCGTCGTAAAGATTTCGTTCTCTCTATTTATGTTAATTAAGTTTTTTTGGTTTTGCCCAAGATTTCAATTCTTTTTTTCACTTCCGTTTCCACAGTTGTTATTTCAAGGGTGTGAACTGTTTGTGTAAATTGAACGAACCGAACCCATTTGACCATATGATTGACTACCCTATAATTTTTATCCCCGCCACCCGGGGGGGGGGCTGAAGTCTCGCAATAAGCCAGAAAACTTAAAAAGCATTGTTTCGGTGGTACGTGCGTTTGGCGGGGTCTATATAGATATAATGTGGTTGAGTTTGTTGAGGAAACAAGCACCAAGTTGGTGGTTTAATGAGATCAAGGACTGAGATGGAGATGGATCTATTAGCTTGTACACAGTTGGGCTACATATGAATAATTTTCCTATGAGTGTGCATGGAGCCTTCATCTTTTTTATCTAATACAAAGTAATTCTTATTGAATTGTGCATTAGATAGGTAGTTTCAAGAAAAGGTTCCATAACGCGATGACGCAGACTTGGTTTAATTTGACCAGAGAAACTGTCAATGATATAGAGGTGGAAGAATGAGCATGCTCTAGAACAGTAGGATGAGCATAGAAAACATGCATAGTAAGTTCAGCAAATGATGGAGTGCAAACAACGGAAGTGGGAAGGAACCTGTTAGTAAAATGATAAAATGAGCTAGCATTTATTTTGTAATTAGATTTTTCTGTACTTGTATGTGTATCTGCTTCTAGTTTTAGAATTAAAATAAGTGAGATCTACGTTTTATTATATACATTAATGGATTCCTAAATCTACATGTTATATGGAGTTGTTTATTTATTATCTATGCACCTGTTTTGCTTGCCTGATTGCAGATGGCACAGACACCGCTTCATGTTTCTGCTGGTTATAACAGGGTTGAGATAGTCAAGTTTCTTCTTGATTGGGAAGGGACAGATAAGGTTGAGTTGGAAGCCAAGAACATGGTACGTATTTTTCCTTTGGCTAAAATGTGAATATAGATGTGGATATTCTTACAGTTATGACGCTTGGGGATTTGTTTAAGCTTGTGTTCGTGACTTATTGTGGTTTGCAGTATGGAGAAACTCCGCTGCACATGGCAACAAAGAATGGGTGCAATGATGCTGCACGCCTGCTTCTTGGTCGACGTGCTTTTATTGAAGCAAAAGCAAATGTGCTTTTCTTTGCCTTATTATCCGTTTTTTGAAGAGTTCAAATTAAAACTGGGATTTGAATTTTGATGATATGTTATGTTGTTGTGCTGTCTTATTAATGCAGAATGGAATGACACCTTTACATCTTGCTGTTTGGTACTCACTTCGAGCTGAAGACTGCTTGACTGTCAAAACATTGCTTGAATACAATGCTGATTGTAGTGCCAAGGATAATGTATGTGGACTGCAATTGATTGGCATAATCTCAGCTTAGTAAACGATTCTCCCTAGGTAAAGAATCATATTTGGTGTAACATTTGTATTGCAGGAGGGCATGACTCCTCTAAATCATCTCTCACAAGGCCCTGGAAGTGAAAAGTTGCGGGAACTCTTGCATTGGCATCTTGAAGAGCAGCAAAAGAGAAGAGCAATTGAAGCATGCAGTGAAACAAAATCTAAGATGGATGAACTTGAAAATGAAATGTCAAAGGTAGTAGGGTTGCATGAGCTTAAGATACAGCTCCGGAAATGGGCAAGGGGTATGCTTTTGGATGAGAGACGTAGGGCCCTTGGGCTGAAAGTTGGCTCAAGAAGACCCCCACATATGGCTTTCCTTGGCAATCCTGGAACAGGTAGTTGCTGGCAAGATTATTTCTGTCTCGTCACGATGGTTCTATATTTTCCTTCAACATTGGAAATCCGTTTGATCTTTTCTTGGTACTTGCTTTTTGCGTTTGGGGCACAATCTTTTTGTAAGTCACTAACATTGTTAAAAAATAAGGTGCTCTTTAGGCCTCATAATTTTATTATCTATAATCACTAGGTTGTCTATATATCTAACACCTCCTTGTAGGGTTAAGAATGCTACATTATAACATTAGGTAGCAATAGGTAAAAAGCGATCCATAAACATTAAAACCTCAAAACCAGTAACTTAACTATTCTCAAACTATAAGGCAGGATGTAACAAAGTTCAATAAACTGAAATTAAACAATATCCTTGATGTAAATATATCTTCTTGACCCAAAAACACTTTTGAGGAACACTTTCTAGAACTTGATTAAGCCATGGTCCCTCCCTACTGGTCTTGGCCTGCTAGCTCATCCCCATCTTCTTCACCTGGGACATTTTAAAACATAAAAAGTAACTGAGTTGAATACTTAATAAAAAAGGTTTTGAATTAGGATTTACGTTTGAAAAACATTATTAAATACAATTAAACATTTGCGCACATATAATAAAACATTTACATTTAAATAGTTACCTACATAATGACCAACACATTAACCCTTGGGTGCAAGATCATGCACCAGTTCCACAGCCCATTCACATAAGGGGTACCACATTCATGTTGGATGTGAACACCTCGGGCAGGCCACATCTCAACATCTTCAGTGTGGCTTGCACATCCGTCCATAGCATAGCTTTGGCACCAAGCATTATCATATGGCCAAAATAAACATTCAATAATGCATTCATTCACCATTTCTTTTCACATAACTTTCATGATATGAGCTTTTAAATAACACTCATCACATGAGAACAATCATGAATTTTCTATAAAAAAATATTGGCATAGCCTTCATAACATAAATATATTCATGACATAATAGATAGCACATGCATCAGGTTAAAGCATTTACAAAACCTCACTTTCATAACATATCATATGTACGGGTAAAGGTAGTATCATCATAGCATATAGCTTGAAACTCATTTGTGGGGTTTGACCTCTTACAACTCCAAAGTTTTCCCTCAATACTTAGGAGGTTTGAGTCACTGCAAGGGTGACTCATTGGGGTTAGAACTAAATTTAGTCCAAACAACAACCACCTTTTATGGTTATGGTGCTGCAGTTTCTCTGCAGTAGCCAACTCTCACCCTTAACTACATGTTTGACAATTATACAACCAATGAAATGCATCACTCATGGATTCTATGATCTATGTATGATGTGTTCATACCGACATATAAATCTTGTAAAACTTAAAGAAACCAGTTTATTTCATCCTAGGACAGCATGTATAAATTCTAACAGTCAATAAAAGCCTTAGGCCATTCTTGGTTTGAAATATTTTGAGAAAATTTGAGAATTTTTTTGAGAATGGGTTTTGGGAAAGGAGAGGGAAAATTTTGATTTTTTTAATTGGTAAATAAAATTTTATTGATCATAAGAATAGGCAAAGCCCAACTACACGGGTCATATACAAGAGCAACACCTAGGAGTGATGTTCTAGTGATAAAAGAAATTCATTAAAATCAATTACAATCAACCATTGGAACAAGGTGTTAAAAAATAAAGTTCTAAGTTCATCCAATGACCGGTCGCGATCTTCGAAGTTTCGCTTGTTCCTCTCCCTCCAAAGACACCACCATAAACATATCATAACCATCTTCCAAATTGCAGCAATCTGAGAAGTGCCTTGAAGACCTCTCCATGAAGCTAAGAGGTCAATTTGATTTTTGAAAAAAGTATGTGTTGTGTTGAAGTTTGTGAAAGTGAATAGGTACAGTTGTTTTAAGATTCTTTTTCTTTTGGAGTTTGTAAAAGTTGTATTTTTTTTTTTTTTTTGTGTGTTTAGATAATGATGGGATGAAAGGTTGAAATAGAAAAGTTGATTCAAAGATGTTTGACTTGGTTTTAAAAAAATATTGAATTTTTTTGTTAAACCGAACATGGCCTTACTTTTGCACTCAATCCATCATACATCTATCATGTGATCAGTTTTATAAAATAACCTCGCCTTAATATCCATGAAGTAGTAAGAAAATCAAGTGGCGAATCTGTCCGCTTGGGTTTCTTTGACTGTTTCAGTTTCTGCTTACTTTACCCTTAAATTTCTGTATATTGTCATAAGGGAATTGGAGATTATTTCGTTTAAAAGTGAAGGAAAAACTTTGTAGTGGCAGCAGCAAGGGAAGGACGGTTGCAGTCTAGGGTTTCAAATCTGAAGTTTCTGATCTGGACAAACACATGAAGGTCCCATTCAGCAGCTATTCCTTGATCAACTCATGAACAAGTGTTGAATTTTCTCACCTATGGGCGCAGCAGACTTAGACCTTGAGTTGTTGATGGAAAATTAGGGGAGTGGCTGCAAAAGGGATGGCAGACTTGAGAGTTGAGAGAAGAAAATGGGAACTTTCTAGCAGCCTAGCAGTGTTAATAAAGAAGCGACGCTGACCCTAGTTATTCCTAAGAGGGGTGGCAGACCTTGGGTTTCTAGAAGTCCTATTTTGCCTTAAGTGCAGTTAATGAAAACTTACAGCCTATAGGCACTCGACAGAAATTGTTTTTAGGGCTTCTAGGAAGTCTGAAATTAGGTAAGTTTTCCTATTTTACTCAGGACCTTGTAGTCTTAAATTGGAAAGTTTCCTGATTGCCTATCATAACTTTTCAACATTTAATGAAGTCAATCGGCACCTAAAGCAATTCATTTAAAACCTTAAAACAGTTAAACAACATCTGGAATTTGGGAAGTTAAGGCATAATTTGAAAATATCCGAAACAAAATTAGAAACCCTAGTTTCAAAATGCAAATCATTGCTTTTTTATTATGCTCATTTATTTCTTATATCCCAATAATATCTCTCAAGGGGTTTTAACTGCTGCATTGAGGAGTGAATGAAAATGAAAATTTGATATATACCATTGTCATTTTGCTATATGTGAATGCATCACATTGTTGTATCTTGTTGTATCAATTTGCAAAGCAAGGTTATTATTAATATCTTCTACAGGTAAGACTATGGTAGCTCGAATCCTTGGAAAACTACTCTATATGGTGGGAATTTTACCGACTGACAGAGTAACAGAGGTACAGCGGACCGACTTGGTTGGAGAATTCGTTGGTCATACTGGGCCAAAAACTAGGAGGAAGGTATATACTGGGCTTTCATCATCTTTGCTGTTAGGTTCTGCATCTCCCTCTCGCAGAGACAGGGCTTGTGTGCTTTACTGTATGTAACAAACTAACCATAGAATACTGTGCACAGATTAAAGAAGCAGAAGGAGGAATTCTTTTTGTTGATGAAGCATATCGACTGATACCTATGCAGAAGGCAGATGATAAGGACTATGGATTGGAAGCTTTAGAAGAGATTATGTCCGTCATGGACAGCGGAAAGGTGGTTGTCATATTTGCTGGGTATAGTGAACCAATGAAGCGTGTGATTGCTTCTAATGAAGGCTTCTGCAGACGGGTGACCAAGTTTTTCTCTTTTAATGACTTCAGTTCAGAAGAACTAGCCAAGATTCTCCATATCAAGATGAATAATCAAGCGGAAGATAGTTTGTTGTATGGATTTAAGTTACACCCTTCTTGCACTGAAGAAGCTGTGGCAGCACTGATACAGAGTGAAACAACGGAAAAGCAGCGCAAGGAGATGAATGGTGGTTTAGTGGATCCAACTCTAGTCAATGCTAGAGAGTATTTGGACCTTAGGCTAAGTTTTGACTGTATAGACACAGATGAACTTTGTACCATTACTTTAGAGGATTTAAAAGCTGGTCTACGGCTGATATCACTGTGAGACATGAGAATGGATATAGATTTAGTTAGGAAAAACTTGGCGACCATTCTTTTGCCAGCCTTTCTCATTTTATATCCTCTCTAATTGAAGTTGAAGAATTCCAATAACTGAGACAGGAATGGATAATTCAACTTGAAGAAATCCATTACCAGTCATTCTATCCATATGCCTTTCATCCTTTGAGGGAGGATGAGTTCCAACAATCTTTGATTTTTTTAGTTGGAAACTTCACTGTATCCGTCAATGGCGCTTGAGATGTTTTCTGGGCGGGGTTTTGTAGTAATTCATTGTATTGATATATTGATTTGGAGTGAGCAATAAATGTCGCATTCAGTATGTGATTATCTTTCTGTTATTTGATGGATGGCTAATTCTCCAACTTTGGATGCGCATTGTTCTGTTTTCACCCTTTCTCTTTTGGGTAAGTACTATTCTGTTATCTGAAGATTCTGGACAACAAGATATTGCATGCGTTCATTTACTTTTTTTTTTTTTTTTTTTTCATCAAACTTGCATTGAATTAAAAAGGAGAATACAGAAGGAGGTGGGGACCCTCACAAAAATCCCTTCGCAGAAATTGCAGTGCATACAATAGAAAATAAAATAAAAACGAGCGGTGAGATTAATAAATTGGACCCAAGCCTAGGAGACTGCAGCAATAATGGTTTTAAAATCTAATTATTAGATTTGTCGAGTTCAGTTGTGATCCGCATCCATGAAAGCAACATTGCAACTATCTGATCCGAAGTTGTTGACGAAGGTCTTTACATTATTTTTTTCTAGATTTTTTATTAGGGGAAGCTGTAACATAGTATGATAGTTAGAATCGGACAATCCGAGTCGTTAGTGGTCTTACAGAGGTACGTGTGGCAGAGCCGACATCTATGCTACACGCATCGATGCGGACGGAGCCTGGAAACTGGGGTCCGAAGGATCTAGAGATGGGAAAGAGGTGGGAAGAGTCCAGCTGTGCCACATGTGTGGTGGTAGGAGGTCGGAAAATGCGTTGGCACGTAGGAAAGCCACACGGTTTTGGTGGCGCATGCAAATCACGCGACCATCCTTTGGTGGCTCCTCCACCGGAGTTGTGAAGATCAGTGGCGTTCATTTACTTGTCTTCAACTAATTCATGTTCCACTTACATAGTCATATGTTCAGAAGAAAAAAGGGGAAATTAAAAATAGTCTTGGGCTTAATTCTTTGGGTCAGATAATTTATTTGAATTAAAGCATATGCCACAGCCATATTTTATTTTTCTGAAAAAAGAGGGTCAATTTATTTGAGTGATTAGTTCAGATGATTCTTTCTCCTGTACTATCATAATCCTGAGAGCCCTGATCTTTATCTTTTTCATTGCATTGCCCGTTTAACTATCATTTTGATAATAATCAAATGGAATTTAACAATTAAAATATAAAAAATAGAAATAAAAATAAAAATATTCATCCTCCAAAAGCAATTCTTCAAAGTAACGCGACTTTTGGCGTGCAAGCAAGATCCAACTAATTTTAACATTAATCTATTAAAAGTTGGTATTGAGAGTTGAATTGAAACAAATCAGTCCAAATTGAAGAAGAAGATATACAAAAAGAAAAGAATTTTGAAATTTCCGATTTTTTGTCTTAGTTTAGGGCATAAGAAAAGGAAAAATAGACTCATCGTGCATAAATTATGTTTTTTGTTTTAAGTTTTTTCATATTTAGTGATTTGATACGTGTTAAATGGACACTCGTTTAAGCCATAAATATATCAAATCAATTAAAATAATAAAACTTAAGATAAAGTATAATAATATTTTCAAAAAGTGAGTGGTATAATATTTGTTATTATTTATAAAATTAAATTTTAATATATATATTTATAAGATTTTGAATACAAATCTTATGGAATTTAGTTAACAGAGACATTTAAAAAGACATGAAATGTATACATATAAAGTTTTAAAGTGTTCAAATTTTATATATATATTTTTTTAAAAAAATAAAATTTATTATTAAAAAATTATTATTTTTTATATAAATCTTAAATTTATCTATTTTTTTTTAAATTATATCATACTCGTACTTTTTATAACTACAAATATCATCGTCGTTGGTAATAATTTTCTTTCGTAGAAAATGAAAATGTATATCTATAAGTAATGATATTCATCATCTTATAACGTAATATTAGTTAATTAGAAATTATTTATTATAATTTATTTATAAATTTATTATTTAATATTTTATTATAAAAAAATAAGGAGACGATGAAAAATAATAATAATAATGAACAGATTTTTTCTGTATCTATTATCTACCTACTTTCAACCCACAAGGCATAACTAATGGTTCGTACAAGAATGACGTAGGATGGGGGAAACAGAAAACATATAGATTTGTGGTAGGAAAACTAGATTAACTGCAAAACCAGAAGCAGGGCCTAGCTGGAAAATCTCCCGTTTTCTGGTTATCCAGATACGCACAACTTTCTCTCTCTCTCTCTCTCTCTTGAGAGAAGAATGGTCGCAAGCTCTTTGTCAATCCTCTCTTCCACATCTTCATTTCCATCTAATTCCAGCTCGCATCCATCTTCCGCTTCCACTTCCACTAGACCCAGACCCTTCTACACCTCCAAACGCAGCCTTAATTTGTCCAAACCCCTTAACTTCGCAATCCCCAGGGCCTCTTTGAAACAATCAATCGAAGATGGTTCGACGGAGCAGTTTTTGCAGAACAATTCGATTGCTGACTTCATGAGGTTCAAGAGGGGTGTTGATGGAGGCTGCGCGGAGTTGCAGACTGCTGTGGTCAGGTACAGGAAGAGGTTTCCCTGGTCTCTTTTGCGGCCTTTTCTTCAGGTACAAGCTCGGTTTCTTATTCACTTCAAGTGGGTATGCATGTTTCTTATTTGCGGTTGTTTCATTGTCGATTCTTGTTCTTTTGGCGGTGTAGGTCGATTTGGTTTCGACGATTCACATTGCAGATAAAGAGTATGTCTACTCTATAGAGTTTCAATTACTTTTTTTATTACATTTATTTTTTCTTATCTTGATTGAATCACTGATAAGCCATGCATTTTCTTTCTTTGTTTTAATGTATGCCACTGGTTCTAGGTGTTATGAATTGGGCTTTGGAAGTTTGTATAGAAAAGCGTCTAAAAAATAGGATGGTAGCGGCATAGTGATGAATTCTTATAATGAAAGATTGGTTGATCGTGAACATGGAGTATAAATGAGGGAGAAAGAATAGGTATTGTGGAACTTGAATTATCTACAAGTAGTGGAGACAAAGTTTTCTTTTAGAAGCCGAGGGAGCAACCGATACACGTGATTGTCAAAATAGTCAGTAGCATAGCGACCCTTGTCTAGAAAACTTCTACCCTGAACATATGGAATGGAATTGTAAGCAGAAAATTGAAATCCAATCCCAAGGCCTTTACCATGTCAGATGTCTGTTGATCGAGATCAATGGTCTATTTCCAGATGCGTTGATACTCTCCCCCTCCCCCCTTTTTCTTATTAAATTCTAGTTGCAGTTACTGAGATGGGGAATTGTAGAGATATAAATTATAATTTAATACCTGTGACGTTTTCCTCCCTTCTTTTGTTTCTAATCATCAGGCACTTTGGTTGGGAGAAATTGAGAAAATGACATAAAAAGAGGCTGACACTCATCTGGATTAGTAAAGGTGAAATCTTGATAGTACTCGGCCAAAGTATAAGAAGGGGTGTTACAGAGTTTTCTGCAGTTAACCAAATTATTCAGTACTAATTTAAATATGTGGAAGATGATTTCTAATGTAGAATTTTGGTTTTATTTCTTTTATTCTTTAAAAAACCGACATTTGAGAACAAAGGGAAAAAAAAGCTGAAAGAAGATATTAAATCTGGATTGTTTCTCCTTAACATTATGTTTATCAAAAGGTGGAGCAAATAGCCTGAATAATCTGTTCAATGCTACAATCCTTTGTGCCTATATCCTTGTAAAAGTTGGCTTATGATTATCTCTCATCAGAAGAGAGGTGAAATTTGGGGGGGGTGTTGGGGACAAGGTGGGCTATACAAAAAGGGACATTAGATTCTTCCCATGAACTTAAGTTATAGTGGAGTTTCATTAGTTTGGGTAATCTGTTTTTGCCATTGCTTGAGAGTTGGGTGATATCCTTACTTGCCTTTTATAATTTTGATTCTACTGATTATTTGGCCTATTTTTCTTTACTTGTGACCTGATGTTCTGCAGTTATAGCTTTATGATTAAAATCTTGAGCTTAATTTGTGTTAAGTTCATAGGAAAGGTTTATAGATGTTTGAGGAAAGATGATATATTCTTGGCATGTTTGAGGCTTTGAGCCCTTTCTGCATTCTTTGTATTGCAACTCTCAAGAATTGTTTTACTTAATAAAGTATATTTTCCCAAATAATACCGCTTTTGATGATTTCGAGCCATATGTGCAGGTACTTTGCAACCCTACAGAAAGAACTTGAATCTTATGATTGTGTTCTCTATGAAATGGTGGCTAGCAGAGAAATTTTAGAGAATAGAAGGAACCCTACTCCTGAAAAAAGAGACAAAGGATCACGCTCGCGAGGTTTTAACATCTTGGGATGCATCCAGCGACAGATGGCTCGAGTTCTAATGCTTGATTTTCAATTGGACTGCCTTGATTACCAATCTGAGAATTGGTACCATGCAGATCTTGACTATGAAACCTTTAAATTACTTCAGGTCTGTTCTCTTTCCCGCTCAGCTTAAATTGTTCTGATATACAAGTGGTATTATTATGGAAGTCGACGAAGTGATTGACATTTTCTTGGTGTTAATGCTTTCCATTCTTCGGAAATTTTATCAGTGAGATAGGTAATCTAGAGATGCTTTGCTACTAGGTGGGGGTGGTATGCTTTTAAAGTATGGAAAGGGACTTGTCTCCTACTTGTATGTCATACAAAGCATTCTGCTGTTTGAAAGTTCAGCATGGTGGTTGTGTGGATGTGTCGTTTCTGTTGTGCTTGGTCAATAAACTTGCAGTGATGGCATTTTATATATTTGTAATATAGTTACAGTGTTTCTTCCCTAATGTGGTTTATAATTCAAGGTTCACTGCTACAATTGGAATGGTATTAATTCCTATTTATTATTTATCCATGTTGTGCCATCTGTTCTATGCATACAAGTTTTTTAATGCTTCAAACTCTTTTTTCTTTTTCTTTTTTTATTCTGGACTGAGACTTATTTATTTCAATCTCTATCCTTTTACCTGTAATAGGTATTGGTATTTATACTGATTTCATTTTCTCACTATCCGTTAAAAAATACCAATATCATACTGGTTGGTGCATGTTTTCAGTATCTCCGTAATATTATTTTTGAAATTTCAATTTACCATGAATCTTTTCCATTCTTTGGTTATGTATGGAAAGATAGAAATAAAATGACTACAATTTTGGGTATTCACTTAATTTTGTTAGTTAGGCATAGATTCACTGCTGTATTTATCAATTACCTGCAACTTCTAGATCTGACACTATCCACTCATTACTTTCCAGCTTGAAAAAGGTGAAAGCTTTTTCACTTTTGCAAGAGACATGACCCTTAGATCAACAAAAGCTTTGGTGCAGCCTGCTTCAATTCCAGGAGACCTTGATCCTTGGCGATCCAAGCTTCTATGGGCTTCACGTGTGCTTCCTATGCCACTTGTGGGCCTTCTCATCATTGGAAGTGTTTGTGATGTGGGGAACCAGGCATCAGAATTTCCTGAACTGGAAGCCTTGTCTAGGCTTGACTTTGGGGCTGCAATGAAGGTCTTCTTGGCAAAGAGACTGACGTCTGAGTAAGTATCTGCACCCACCCTTCTATCATTTCTCTGTTTTAGATGTTTGATGTAATGCCCAACTGGTATGTAACTTTTAGATGTTATATTATTATTATTATCATCAAGTGCTTTCTCACGTATTACACAAAACTATTTGTTAATTAGCAAGTCCAATGGAGAAAGTATAATGCATCGATCTACAATCTTTGCATTTGAACCACTAATTATACCTGCTGTCACCTGCTCCAAATGACTTGGCAAACTCCCCTAGATTGTTTTTCTCCTTTCCATTGTACCTTTTTTTTCCAGAAAAAAGAAAAAAAAGTGTTGCATTGGCACAGTTGCAAAGAAAAGGGAACCACATATGGGCCCTCTAGCATAGGATGGGGTGGTTGGTGCAGTCGCATTATATTTGGGAAAAATCCTGTTAATATGGGGCTCATAAATTTTTTTTTCCCCTTCATTTTTTTAAGGTTTACACAGGTGACGACAGATGTAGAAGAGAGTTCTGTCATCATTGGTGAAAGGAATAGAGCTGCGGTGGAGGCTCTTGGAAGAGCCATTGATGAGGGCCATAATAGAATTGCTATACTATATGGGGGTGGCCACATGCCTGACTTGGGGAGAAGGTTGAGAGAAGAGTTTGATATATTCCCTTCACGTGTGCAGTGGATAACAGCATGGTCTATAAGCAAGCAGAGTCTACATGTTGATTCGCTTCCATTTCTAAAGGCACTCGCCAAAGTCTCGGGTTGGCCATTGAACCGTTACCAGACTTTGGCGCTGCTCATCTTTTCCTCAGTGCTGGCATTGGATCTTTGGTTTTGGGAGCTCTTTTTCGGAACTACAGTGAGCTGGATATCAGAAGTTGTTTCTGAGGCTTTGCAGTATGTTGATAATGCGCAGGTGATGTGATAATCATAATGCATATGGTTCGTTAACAAGGTAACATTCCGTATACGCCTGTGTAAAAAAATTTAAACTACAGTGATTAGAAGATAGTAAAAATTACTTGGCCAATTCAAGATTGAAGAGTAATTCTTGATTGACATGATTTTATTGGAGATCAATGTGTTAGAATATTATTCTTACGGTTAATTAATTCTATTTATATGGTTAGTCTTCATATTGGTTGCTTTACTTCTGCTACGGACATGTCATGAAAACAAGATAATGGTTGCTCTTATGTGTCCCTTAGCCGAGTTGCTGCTAATGTAAAGTGCCAAGATATTCTTGTGGTACATCCAGGATCCACAGGTGGAACAGATGCTGTTCTATGAGACCCAAAAACCTTGCCATCAGTCGATAAATCCACTCTATATTTTCAGTGCCTATTGTCAGAAGGTGTAATAATAATATACCCAGAACATTGCTATCAACCGTAGTCCCTTGGCCGAGTCATTCACCTATTTTGCCTCCCCACACATTTAGTGATAAACGCGCGCTATTCGGCAAAAACCAAAAACATTCCCGCCTCATCCCTCCCTCTCTATTTCTCGGATTGATGATGGAGAATAGGGGTGGGCAGCGGGGCCCTGGCCCCGATCGCCCTGCCCCCGCATGGGCGGGCGGGCTACCCCGCACCACCCATGCGGGGGCGGGGGGCAGATTGACCCATGTGCCACCCCCCTCTCAACACTCTTCCTATTTTTAGTGTAAAATAGAAACCATACCCCAGCCCGCCCCTGCATGGGCGGGTAGCATCCCTAATTCCATTTTGATCCTAGCATTTTTATATGGAATATTATATATGGCACACGACTTATAAAATATGAAAGGCACGACACCTATAAAACACATGAAATGTCCAATTTATCCTTCTAAAAAACAGAACCTCATGTATTTTCAGATCATCCTCATTCCTCACCCACGAACATCAATTTCATTTTTCACACCCACACTTGCATCAGACCCTTCAAGTACTTCAATATTTCCCTTCTTTTACCCTCTTATGCTTTTTTGTGGTATAGAACGACAATCCTGTACCATTAAAAGTTGAAGTTTTAGAGATTCTAAGGGAAAAAAAAATTAGCTCTCTCCCTCCCCCCGGTTTCCGTGCTCTCCTTAACTAAGATAAGACTCAAATGGTTCATTTGTTGAAACCATTCATTAGGTCCTGGGATGTGTCTGCAGGCTCCTTCTCTCTATTTGACGAGTTCACCAACTTCTGCTATCAGCGAGACCTCCCAAGAGCCATGAAGGCCATAGATGCCATTCAAAGACACGGCATCTGGGCCGATTCTATCATCTATTCTGAGCTAATCAAGTGCTGCTTGGCTCGTTGGGCCCTCAAAACCCTTGTATTTTTCAACCAATCAAGTGCTGCATGCAGGCTCTGATCGGCCTAACACATTTCTCACCAACATTCTCCTCAATATGTACGTCAAATTTTCCCTCTTGAACGAAGCACAGGCCTTGTTTGACCAAATGCCTGAAAGGAATGTTGTTTTGTGGACGACCATGGTATCGGCTTACAGTAATGCTAAGTTGGGTGGGAGGATGAAAGAGCGATACATAGGAGAGAGAAAGTAAAAAGTATAAAAAAACCTGACTTTTGATTATTTTGTTTTATTTTTTATTTTGTTTTATTTTTTATTTTGCTTTTCCCTTACTTATCCACCTTGGCAAATTCGTGTGTTTCGTGCAGTGCAACGGGCTTCCCTGTAGCAGCTCTCTTTTTGTATTCATATCTTCCCTTTGGCTGCCAAGTCTCTTCCATGGGCAAGATTGCAGATATCCATCCACTTTGTAATTTTCATTCTGACTGCGCTTCCTTCTCAAAATATGACAAGTAAATGGAATGGGAATCAATACAGAGACATACAAGCCAGCCGTGCCTGCCTTGATAAAATAAGAGCAGCTGGCTGCAATTTCTTTTAGTAAAATTTAACAATTCACTCGGTTGGTGGATATCAATGATGTATGTCCAAAACAATCATGTAGTTCTGGCTTTCTTTCTTTCTTTCTTTTTTAAATGTCTTGAAAATTTTTGGAAGGGTGTATCTCTGTCACTGTCACTGGCAGCTAATTAAGGAAGGGCTCTCTATCTCTCTCATCTTTCATAAAATGATAAAAATTTATTTATCTTTTTACATATTATACATTTTTTTTTATAAAATATATAATATATAAATGATAAATAAAATAAAATAAAATATAAAAATATGTATAATGTGTAATGTGTAGGAATAATAAACAGTAAAGCTATAAAATGCTTTTTGTTTGTCCGTTGTGCTGATCATTTCCAACGGATGAATTGGAAAAAAAAATAATAATAATAATGTGATTTGGAAGAGCCTTGGTATGAGATGATGAGATCGGTGATAGTGCGTGCACATGTGGAACTGTGTATTCTGACTTCTGAGAGGGGTTGTTCTCAGCGAGAGTGGTTGTCGCTTTGTATGACGCTGGAGGTATTGCCGATCAATTTGCAAACATGGTGCCAAAAGCCAAAAACCTTAGAACTAAAAAAAAAAAAAGTGTCATATCAGAGAGCAGCTGTGGAGGGTCCAACCACAGCCATGATGAGAGTCCTCGTGCTGTTTCCATGATGACAGAATATTCCTTTGATATCTGTGTTCACACCGATGGTAAAGATTTTGATTGAATTACCTAAAATTAAATTTATTAAAAATTTACCTATTAAACTATAAAATATGATCATATTAAAATAGCTATAATTAAAATTTAATTACAGTTATTTTTAATTAAATTTTAAAAAATTATTCATTCATTAAATATATTTTATATTAATTATTTCTCTTTTTTTTATATAAATTATTTTTCTTCTTTTTAAATGATTATTGAAAAAATATAATTAGAATATGATTATTAATTAATATATAATATTATAAATAGGAAAATATGATAAAATAAAATAAATTCATAATAAAAAAAATAAAATATTTTTAAAATTATTAATTACTCATTACTCTATATTGAATAATTGAATAATCTAAAATTTGATGTGAATAGTCAAAATTAAATTTATTTTATATTATTTTATTGTCATATAATAAAAAAATAACTATTATGATGTAAAAATTTATGTGAATAAAATAACAAAACATTAAATTTATCTTATATTTATAAAAAAATATACTTTAACTTTAACTAATCTAACCAGAGTCTTAAGATTCTTAGATTACGTTTGGATGTTAAATTGAATTAAGTTAAGTTGAATTGAAATGATAAAATATTATTAAAATATTATTTTTTAATATTATTATTATTTTAAAATTAAAAAAAATTAAATTATTTATTATATTTAATGTTAAAATTTAAAAAAATTATAATGATGAATTGAAATAAAATTAATAAACAAACGTACCATGAAGTCACTTGTGAGTTTTGACAAGTGACGGTCGCACTTCAAATTTGGCACTTTTTTTCTCGGACCGGGAAGTGGGAACTGAGAATATGCCCTCCCAATACTTCCAACTTTAGAGATTGTTTGGAATTTAAAATCATCTCAATTTATTATTATGTTTTTTTAAATTTTAATGTAAAATATAATAAATAATTTAATTTTTTTAAATTTTAAAATAATAATAATAATAAATAATAATATTCTAATAATATTTTATCATCACAATTCAACTCAATTCAATTTAATTCAATTTAACATCTAAACGTAATTATTGATAAAAATTTCTTGCCTCCCAATTTGACCATTTAAGTTGACGGCTTGATAAATTTATTTTATTTTATTTTATTTATTTAATAATTAAGAAAAATATTTTAAATATATTGATGTATTTTTTTATTTTTAAAAAATAATTTAAATATATTAAAAAATATAAATTAAAAATTAAAAAAAATAACAAAAATAACTAGTAGTCAAAGTAAGGGGACTACTCTAGACAATATAGTAGCCCTACTCTAAGTCATTTGTCATTCGAGGGCAAGTATTTATTGTGTTTTAGTATAATTTATAAAAATTTTTGAAATAATATAAATATGTCTATATATCAATTACTATTTATTTTTATATCTTATATTTATAATCTTTTTATAATGTGTGTGTATTTTTTTATAAAATGTGAGATAAGTGAATACTGATCGATAAGAATGATTTTTCTATAAATATATATATATTCTACTTTATGTACTCTAAATTTTAAAAACTTAAATGGGATTTGAATCCGAAAGTCGGTACATCCAAATGTGACATTTAGTTAAGACAATAATGGATGAGAATAAGTAATCTGCAAATTAGTAGTTATGAGTTGCTGATGCAGTGTTTAAGACCTTTCTTTCCATGAAAGGGTCTCAGTAATTAACCTTGTGTCAGCTTGTCTTGCAACAACAAAAACGCTGCTATAATATGTACGTTATGTAATGATGTTACTAAATTAATACCCATTGGTGTGTATTATCTATGAAAAATAGGACATGAAATAGAGGTATCCTAACCTTGGATATTCGTCGAGTTCTTCTTTTGAAAGAGGCGTGTGCTGGCAGCGTGGCCTGCCAGCCTACTTTTCAAAAAAGCGGCTTTTTAGAAAGATAGGCAGCCATTTTCTAGTTCCTATCCTTTCAGGGCGAAGGAGAGTGATGATTTCTCTTGTTCCCCTTTTTTTTTTTTTGATTTATCCGGCACAATTAGTTGTCAAAGGCTTAATTTGGGTCAAACCTGGACATTGAATTCTCAAAAGAAAATAAAAAGTAAAAATGCTGGAAGGTATAAGCAAACATGGATAGATGATTGATTGTCTTTAATTACTAGAAGGTATTTTGTGTCTGTCTCTAGAATCTCGCAGAAGCCAGCATTCACATACCTTCTTTAGCAAAGATGCAAGTCATCGGTTCTGCTATGGAACCAGAGAAGCACCATGACTACCACCTTCTTCCTGATTCAGAATCGGCTTTGCCTGTCGGAAATTATCTGAAGAATGGAAGAAGAAGAAGAGAAGGAGCCACTGAAAGTGAATCCCATAAATCCAAGCTCCCGGAGGGTACTCCTGTTCATAGGAAGGCTTATCTGAACAAATTTGCTCTTTCTGGTGCCATTTTGGCTTCTACAAACTCTATTCTATTGGGCTATGGTAATATTTCTGCTTTTACATCAGTTATTTTGAATTTCCCCGGATCTTTTCTGAGTTTTCCTCAAAACAAACCATTCATAATACCCACAAATCCGAAAAAGATTAGATCTTTAGAGTTTCAGTTTTTGTTTTGGAACTGGGAATCGCTTTCCATTTGCAGATATTGGGGTGATGAGTGGCGCAGTGCTCTTCATCCGGGAGAATCTCAATATTTCGTCAACCCAAATAGAGATCTTGGTGGGTTCTCTGAATGTGTGTTCCTTGATCGGATCGCTAGCCTCAGGTAAGACCTCAGATTGTATTGGCAGGCGCTACACCATTGTCCTAGCCGCGGCCACGTTCCTTATAGGAGCAATCCTGATGGGCCTCGCACCATCATTCCCATTCCTCATGGCCGGGCGGGTAGTTGCCGGCATCGGAGTCGGCTACTCGCTCATGATTGCTCCCCTGTACGTGGCTGAGCTCTCCCCAGCACTCACACGAGGCTTTCTCACCTCCCTCCCTGAAGTCTTCATCAATGTCGGAATCCTTCTCGGTTACATTTCCAACTACACCTTATCGAGCCTCCCACAGTACATGAACTGGAGACTTATGCTCGGGCTTGCAGCTTTTCCGGCCATTGCCGTTGCAGTGGGTGTGCTGGCAATGCCAGAGTCACCAAGGTGGCTGGTCATGAAAGGCCGTTTAGGAGAAGCAAAGCAGGTTTTGATTAAAATATCGGAAACTAAAGAGGAAGCTGAACTCAGACTTGCAGACATGGTGAAAGCCGCTTCTTTCTCCGGCCATGTTTCTGCTTCTTCGTCTTCAAGCAACTGGCATGGGCAAGGTGTTTGGAAAGAACTTCTGTTGACTCCATCTCGGCCCATCCGCCGGATTCTCATAGCTGCCATTGGTGTCAACTTCTTCATGCAAGCCTCCGGCAATGATGCAGTTATCTATTACAGCCCAGAAGTGTTCAGGGACGCTGGAATTCACGACAAGAAACACCTTGTGGGTGTTACAGTCATCATGGGAATTGCCAAAACATTCTTTGTTTTGTTGTCGGCCCTCTTCCTGGACCGGTTCGGTAGGCGGCCACTCTTGCTGTTGGGCTCAGCCGGTATGGCAATATCACTAGCTGGGCTCGGCCTAGGCTCCAAATTTCTCGAGTATTCCAACAGCAACCCTGACTGGGCCATTGCATTGTGTGTAGTTGCCGTGTGTGCAGCTGTTTCCTTCTTTTCAATTGGGCTCGGCCCCATTACATGGGTCTACTCGTCGGAGATATTCCCGATGAGGTTACGTGCACAGGGCTCGAGCCTGGCCATCTCTGTGAACAGGTTGGTGAGTGGAGTGGTGGCCATGACATTCTTAAGCATTTCCAGGGAGATAACATTTGGAGCCATGTTTTTTGCTCTTGCCGGAATAATGGCCGTGGGTACGGTTTTCTTTTACTACTACTTGCCGGAAACGAAAGGCAAGAGCTTAGAAGAGATTGGGGCACTTTTCGAGGATGAAGTTGATGAGAATCCCAAGGCGCTCCTTTCTTAGCACAACGTTTTGCCAATGATTTCCTAAGTTAATTATGTTTTGTTTGTCACTTTGAGGTGTCTTAAATACTTCAAAACGAATTAAGCATTTTCTCACTGGCAATCAGTTTTCAAACGTATCGAATAATAGAATGGAGGAAACAGAATTCGAGTTTCTATAAGTAATGCGTTACCACAAGAAGACGGTTGGTTTCTTCTCTCTCACGCCCGACTATCTATATATCAAATCCACAATTTCATCACCTTTTTATTTATTTTTTCTTTTTTATTTTTTAATTCCATCATTAGCGGAGATGTAATACTCCAAGACCACCTTGATGTTGATGGATTGAAGCTATGCCAATAGAATCAAAAGCTGTCGATGGATAATAATAATAGTTTTTTCCTCTCTAGGTTTCTGTGGATTATCTACGTAGAGGTCATTACCACTGCCGTCCATGCAGTTTTTGTTCCTTGGTTTGGATTAATTGGTGTTTATTGAGGAGTCTCTCAACGATCTCTACCAATGCCTCTCATTGACTGAGAAGGAAAATGCGGAGTGGTGGTGGAACAAGAGAAATTGGCGGATGTTCTTCTAAGTGGAGGTAAGTGCTTGATTATGAAGGTGTTCATTGAGAGACACTATAATAAAGATTTTTTTAATAGTACGATGAGGAAAACATGTCATCTAGAGTTGGGGGTGAAGTTTAGAGACCTGAATTCCACTCTCATGCTTGTTGAATTCGAAGATATAAGGGATAAGAAAAAGGTCCTCCGTGAGGGCCCTTGGTCCTCTAATAAACACCTGGTCTTAATGTCTGAAGTTGACGGTCGGAGACAAGTCCAATAGATCCAGTTAACATCGACTACATTTTGGATAAGGCTTCGTGACTTACCTTTAATGGCTCGTACTGAATATGTGGGTTGCTTACTGGGTTGAAAAATTGGAGTTGTTGAGGAGGTGGATGTTGAGGAAGAGGAGATGGAGTGGGGGGAATATTTGCGAGTTCGGGTTACTTTGCCAGTAGATAAACCGTTGCTTAGAGGCTCAAAATTCATGATTGAAGGTGGAGAACCAGTGTGGGTTTGATTCTCCTATGAGAGACTCCCAAACTTCTGCTATTGGTGTGGATGTTTGGGACATGGCGAGAAGGATTGTGCAATTGCTATTCGAGGATCTTCGATGCCTGTAGTGAAGGACTTTCCATATGGAATGTGACTTCGTGCAGGTAGTGGTTTTGGTAATCATCCATTTGCAGGGAAAAAAAACATAGATAATGGTCTGCCAATATCTTCTCCTGCTTCTGTTTCTAGTGCTCAACATTTACCTAGGCAGAAGGATTTCAAGGGCAAGGCAGTGGAAGAGAATGGAATTGACACGGTAGTGGAATGTGGTGCATTTCTTCAGTCAAAAATTCAAACTGCTTTGATGGCAGTTACGGCAAGTATGGGTGCTGATTTTCAAGAACATGAAAGTCGGAAGTTTGAGGTGGGCGAGAGGTTAGGGGCGGTCATTAACGGGATGTATTCTTTGAAAGAAACAGGTATATCATCGAGTAAGGCTTGTAAGCCTCATGTCCATGGGCCTGATAGGCCTCAACGGGAGACAATCAACAATAAGGTGGAAGGTTTTGAGAAGGTTGGTGTGCATAAGCCCGATGAGCTTAGTAGCAATAAGTGGAAACACATGTCTACGATTCATGAAATGACATCACTTCCTTCTCTGGAATTGATACTTGGGCGAGATCCGTTGCAAGGGGGTTCCAAAAGAGAAAGGGGGTTTCAGAGGAGGGGATTTCGAAAAGAATGCCAGTTAAGCGTATTCAAGAGGTACAATTTCGGGATGGTGCGACTTGTGATACAAACTCTGCGAGATCGGCGGTGGTTGTGGAACAGCATCGCCGGGAGATATGAAACTCCTCAATTGGGATGCTCGTGGGCTTGGGAACCCACGTGGCATTCGTATCCTCTATGACTTAATCAAGAGGGAAGGGCTCGAGATAGTGTTCTTGCAGGAGACTAGACTATCCACTCATGAATTTGAATCTTGTAAGTACAAATTAGGTTTTCAAAATTGGTTAGCTGTTAGTTCATTTGGTAGAAAAGGTGGAATTGCGTTGTTCTGGAGAGCTGATGTTGATTTGTCTGTCATTAATTACTTTGCTAATCATATTGATGTTGCTGCTAAAGATTCTAATTTGAGTATGGGGTACTGGTTCTTAACTATTATAAATGGATTTCCTGAATCACACTTGAGGCATAATACATGGTCTCTGATTAGATCTTTATGTAGAGTTTAATGGCAAACTTTGATTAGTGATGGGTGATTTTAATGAATTGGTGTACAATCATGAGAAGAGAGGAGCTCAACCTAGGTCTGAAAGACAACTTTATACTTTTAGAGAGGTTATTGATGAGTGTAATTTGAGGGATTTGGGTTTTTCAGGCCCAAAGTTTACATGGTCTAATAGGAAAGCTGGGGATCAATGTATCAGTGAAAGAAATGATCGATTTTTTGCCAATTCTATTTGGTGGGACAGTTTTCCTAGTCCACGAATAAGTCACAGTGTGGTAGTTTATTCTGATCATTTACCTATTTGGGTAAATTTGGAGGGTGTAGCAGATTCCCATTATATTAAAAAGTCTTTTAAGTTTGAGGCCATGTGGGTTGGTGAGAAAGAATGTGAAGATATTATTAAAGGTGTTTGGGGGAGGTGTGCTGGGCCTACTAATATGGAAGATGTTTCTGATTTGCTAAATAAGAATGTTCATACTTAGCTCAGTAAAGCACAGAGAGATTTGCACAGTTTACATGAAAGGCGGCCAGAATTAGTTTCTATAGAAGATTTGAATGTAGCAAGGGATGAAGTGCAGATTTGGTTGGAAAGAAATGAGATCATGTGGAGATAACGTTCAAAGGCTTTGTGGCTTAAAGAGGGTGATAATAATACTAAATATTTTCACATGAAGGCATCCCAGTAAAAAAGAAAGAATAAAATTTTAAAAATCCAAGATGAAAATGGACATTGGCAAGAAGGGGTTCAAAGAGATGGGGTTATACTTGGCTGGGAAAGTTTATGATAAGATGAATCTGGATTTGATGAAGGTGTTCAATGCTAATGAAGTGAAGGAAGCTTTAAATCAAATGGATCCTACGAAGGCCCCTGGACCTGATGGCATGTTTCCAATATTTTTCCAAAAATATTGGCATGTTGTTGGTGACAATATTACACATGCCAATATTACATCAGCAGTGCTTCAAGCACTCAATTCAGGTTTTTCTCCCTCTACGTTGAACCAAACTCATATTGCTCTTATTCCCAAGAAGAAGTGTGATATTAACATGGGAGATTATAGGCCTATTAGTTTGTATAATGTGGTCTATAAACTTATTACAAAGGTCATTTCTAATAGGCTCAAGTCTGTTTTACCTAGTATCATAAGTGAGAGTTAAAGTGAATTTGTCCAAGGGTGACTCATTTATGATAATGTATTGATTGCTTATGAGTTGGTTAATTTTCTTAAACACAAAAAGAAAGGAAAAATGGCTTTATGTCCTTGAAATTGGATATGAGTAAGGTTTACGATCGTGTCAAGTGGGGATTTATAAATGTTGTTATGGAAGTAATGGGGTTTCATTCGAGGTTTATTGAACTGATCATGTATTGCATTGGGTTTGTTTCTTTTTCTGTATTGATTAATGACGAGCCAAGGGGTCCCATTGTGCCAACTAGAGGATTAAGGTAAGGGGACCCATTGTCCCCTTACTTATTTCTTATTGTCACTGAAGAGCTGATTTCCCTGTTTAGAAATGTTGGGTTGAGAAAAGATATTTTTGGCATTAAAATTTGTAGAGGGGCACCAAATATAAATCATTTGCTTTTTGCAGATGATAGTAGGCCAGTTCAACCGACCCGACCCGAAAAATACTATTCCAATCCGATCCGAACCTGATTAACCAAACTGGCTATATTACCCGATTAACTGACCCAGAAAATTTTGGAAATTACCCGATTACCCGATTAACCGATTTTTATTTTTTATTTTTTAAAATGTTGATATTGATATTGTTGAGGATTGCCCACATAGTGTAAGCTAATTTCACAAGTTAAATGAGTAAATATAATATTGTTGAGGATTGTCCACATGGTGTAATTAATTATTTATAGCTCATGGTGGGCTCCTCAATTGATTTCATGTGTTGATCTATGATAGTTGCAGTGTCGCTCGCTTCCAAATTAATCATGATAACATATGAATATGAATAGTTTTGGTTAATCTTTTGATGAAATACCTTCATGCTTTTGGTTCTACAAGTTAAATGAGTAAATATAACAACACTGTCAACACACTCAAAATGCTTTTGGTTCTACAAGTTAAATGAGTAATTATCACAGCTGAATACTTGAGATGAATAAAAAGCTGCCGCCCAACAAATACTCATCAATAATATGTGTATCATACAGAACCAATATGGTATAAAATGATCATAATTGTATTCATCCTGAGTATCATTTCTAAACTTATGTACTTGGTCCTATACGGGCATAATCCCAGTTTACAAGATCAAAAAAATAAAAATTCTCATGTTACCTATGTGGACAAGTCAGAAAAGCATAAAAAAAATTTAAGTAATCTTCAATCAGCCTCATTCAAAATATTCATCATTATCTCTACATGAAAAAAAAAATTATGTTAAAAATATAATTAATTGAAAGGACTATATAAAAATATTCTTCAAATATGAAACTTACCAGTATCTATCTTGTAGCTTTCCACATCTTCCATTACATCTTGGGAGTCATAATTAACGGAGGGTGCCATCAACCAATTTTGTGTACAAATAAGAGCTTCAACTGTTGTAGGGGCCAATGAGCTATAGAATAAATCTAAGACACGACCTCCAACGCTAAATGCAGACTCGAAAGTAACAATAGATATGAGAATAGCTAACACATCTCGAGCTATATTGGCAAGCATCGAAAAATTGATTGAATTCATCTTCCACCACATTAAAATATCAAAGTTGGGTGTTAGTCCTTCAAGGCTCCCCATAAAATATCGATCCAACTCCGATTTGGACTCTACAACACCCCTTGATGCTTGATATTGCCGATACCTACTATAAATATCCTCCGCATTATAAGACGTTGTGTTGGTTTGACTCTCATCAACATTTGAACCTACATTGGATTTTGAATGTTTTTTATACATCCGCTTAATCATCCTCCTTAATCTTGTAACAAGTTCGGATGCTCGCTCATGGCCAAGAAAATTTGTAAACCAAAACTCCAAAACTTCCAACTTGGCGCGCGGATTAAGCACAGTCGCAATAAATAAGTTTTTGTTTACTTTCTCAAAATCCCCCCAATACTTATCATATTTCAACAGCATCATCTTCGACATAATTTTCAACATATCATCATCACCTATAGAAAATTTGATCAAATGGTTATAGATTAAAGTTATTTCTCTAATAAATAAATGTGAAGTTGCATAAGTTGAGCCTAAAATCTGCAAGGTGATATCATAAAAAATTTGCAAAAACTGTACAAAAATCTTGACGATTTTCCAATCATCTAAAGTTGGTAGTCCTTCTCCAACCTCACGTAAATGTGGACCAAACTGATTGTCTTCATCTTGCATCACCCCAAAAGCCGCATAATAATTGAGAGTCGTACTCAACATCAGATATGTTGAGTTCCACCTGGTTGGAACATCAAGAGAAAGAAGTGCACCACCCAAGATATTTTGTCTCTCCGCTTATGACTTGAAATTTTCAAGTCTTGCAGGGGAAGACTTCACATATTTCACCGCATTTCGAATTTTCACAATTGATCTATCAATTTCTTTCAAGTTATCATGGACAATAAGATTCAAAATATGTACACAACATCTTATGTGCATAAGGTCATTGTCGAGTTCCAAACAATCTCTAATTTTGGTAATCTTCCTCAAATAATCAATGACAATAGTATTAAAGGATGCATTGTCTACTGTGATTGTAAATATCTTCTTTATATCCCATCTAAGTATGAATGACTCGATCTATCTTCCTATTATTGTCCCTTTATGATTAGGAACTTTCATAAAACCTATAATTCTTTTATGCAAAACCCAATCATCATCAATAAAATGGGATGTTATGCACATATAGTTAAGATTTTGCACTGATGTCCACAGGTCAGTAGTGATGCAAATATTATAATTGGATGCCATGAATATGTCCTTTAACTTGTCTTTTTCTGACAAGTACATTTTCATACAATCTCGCATAATAGTAATACGAGAGGAGATTGAAAATCTAGGCTCAACTGTAGCCATAAAGTCTTTAAATCCTTGTTTTTCTACAAATCTAAATGGTAGTTCATCCACAATTATCATTTTAGCTACCGCCAACCTTATTTTTTACTCATTATATTTGGCAAGTCCAAAACTAGGACTGCTAGTTGTACCATCCACCCCATCTCTCCTAGGTCCGGTCGTTTTTGATTGGGGGTTATCACTTCCAATCCTAGTCTCAATAAAGGCCTTACATGTCTCAATATGGTATCTCAAGGATGAAGTACCTTATTTTTTAGAATGACACAATAAAGTCTTACCACAGTAATTGCATGCAGCTCTCTGGTCATTGGGATCTTCATTCTCAATCTTAGAAAAATGAAACCATACATCCGATCTACCCAAAGATCTTTTGATAGGAGGAAGAACATGAGAAGGAGTAGTTGTAGGAAGAGAGCTATCTAAATGAATTACATCAGGGATTGTTTTAGACCCTGACGAAGGCATAGCAGAACTAGGCTCCATAATTGCAATTTGAGATAAAGAAATCATCATTAAATTATTAATCCCATGAACGACAATATGAAATTGAAACAGTTGCAATAATGAAAATGAGAAAACCATATGTACAGAACATGTACAGAGCATGCTATTTTATAAAGGAAGAAAATCATTTTGCTACTCTTATCTATTAGGAAAAAAAAACATGTACAGAATCATATTTCTTTTGCTATTTGACTTCGCCACCACATGCTATTAATGCTTGTGCATCTCATGACATTAATTTGCCTAGTCCCAACTATTAATGGTTGTGAATTATAGGTCCAGCATAATTGAATAAAAAAAATGGGTATGTGGAAATGGCCTGGAATTTACTCAGAGGAGATTACCCATAACTTAATTCAGGAAAACATAGAAAAGGAGCACTGTAAATGGTACGGTAAATAGGTAATAACAGAGCACTAAAAGGAAATGTATGATGTCAAGGTTTTGGTGGAGTCAAAAAGGAAATGAGAGGAAAATTCATTGGTTGAGTTTGAGCAAATTGTGTCAGAAGAAAACCCATGGAGAGATGGGTTTTAAAGATTTAAGAAGTTTCAATCTTTCTTTACTAGCAAAATAGGGATGGATATTATCTCAAGATGACAACTCTTTACTACACATACTTAAAGAGGCGAAATATTTTCCACACACCAATTTCATGAATGCAAGGTTGGGTAAATGCCCATCTTATACTTGGAGGGGCATTTGGGAGGCACAAAAATGGCTTGTGGTAGGCTCTAGGTGGAGAATAGGGAATGAGAGATCTATTAATATCTGACAAGACCTGTGGATTCCAGGGCATAATTCTTTGATATAGGAAGGGCTAGTGGAAAGGGATGGTACTAGATATGGTTTTGTTGATTCTTTATTTTTTGACAATGAAAGCATGTGGGATGTTCAAAAGCTAAGATCTCTCTTCAATCCAAACGTAGTCTCTAAGATATTCTTAAATTTCCATTATGTTCTGATAATGTAGAAGATAGAAGGGTTTGGGCACATGAAAGAAATGGAATTTTTAGTGTGCAAAGCTGTTACAAATTCATTTATGCTCAGCTTGGTCACCGATGTGCTGAATCATCAAATATGCAAGCTCAACAAGTATTTTAGAAGCATTTGTGGAAAATGAAAGTGTCAAACAAGATTAAAATTGTTGCATGGCGTGCATGCAAAGATGGATTACCTACTGCTGTAAATTTGGTGAAGAAACATGTGCTTACTGATGATACTTGTAGATTCTATTTAGCAACAAAGGAAGATATCACTCATGGAACTGTTCAAGGTATGTGGCGGGGTTATCTACCTAAATTAATGCTTGATAATAATGTGTCCTTGTTTGAGATGGCAATTCAAATCTGTGAAAGGAAGATGTATGAATTTAGCCGTTTTATTTATTTTGGCCTGGGGTTTTTGGTTTCGAATGAACAAGTATGTGCATAATCAAGAGTTGTTAAGTCCTAAAATGGCAGTCGAGAATGCTATAGTAATGCTGCAGAGTTATGACCAAGTTAGGCAGAAGACAAGAACTCAGCTTATGAGACACTATAAGTGGCAACCTCTTCAATTTGAGTGGCTCAAACTGAATGTTGATGCTGTAGTTTTTCATGAATGGGATAAGGCAGGTGTTGGGGCAGTTTTGAGGGATGCTACAGGTAGAGTCCATATGGCACTTAGTAAGGCTGAGGTCCCAATGGAAGAAATAGAAGGTTCTGAGTTGCTGGCCATTTTCAGAGGTTTGCAACAAGTGCTACTATGGGTGTTTCAAATAGTATGGTGGAAAGTGACAGTTTGCTAAGTATTGAAGCTCTCAAAGATGATAGCATGACTAACTCTTTGTTAGGGGTGTTATATTATGAGATAAAGAAGCTTGCAACATGTTTTGATAATTTTTTGTTTTCACATGTATATAAGGAAGTGAATATGGTAGCTCGTAAGTTGGCTAGAAATGCTTTCAAGGTTGAAAGTATTGATGTTTGGTGGGATTGTATTCCAGATTGTATTTCTCAAGTCCTATGGTTTGATAATTGTCTGTAATCATTTTTTGTTGATTAATGATATTATCATTTTTCTAAAAAATAGTAATAAAAAAAGGTTGTTGATCTTCAAAGTCAAAACAATGGCTATTGATTTGTCAATGGATCGGTGCGTGAGCTTTACATGCCATTTGGGCTATGCGTGCATCTCACGTATCGATGCGCATCTAGCCTTCCAATAGCGCACTTCCTTACTTAGCAGCTTATGTTCTCATATTCTCATGCTCCTGAGGCGGTGTCCTTTGTTGAATCAATCATTCCTGCTATCTCCTTACATTGTTACTTTCCCCCAAGACATAGTGAGCATACTCTCGAGAATTTGAGTGTTAAAAGATAAAATAAAAAAAGAAATCTACAATTTTGTATTCAATTTAAACTTTAAGGTAAGTAATAATTTAAGATAAGTAATAATTTCATGTGGTATAATAGTAGAGATATTGAATTCGAACTTGATCTGTATGAGGATTTCCCCCACTTCACAAGCCCACTGGGCCAAAGCCCGATACTTGACCCTAGGGTCCAAGCTTACCCATGAAGAAAGGCACATATAGGGAGAAGAAAACAGGTGATTGATGGGACATACAGCCTTGACATATCTCGACTACACTCCAATTGTGGGGACTTGTACAAGGCGGAGAGGGAAAGACAAGGAATCATTGATCCTCTGACACGCGAACATCGACGAATCATCAAAGATACAATGAAATCAAGATATCATGCCTCATTAATGGCATCACTACCTGAGAAGCACCTCGCGAGGTCCACACAAGTGCAAATGATATATCTCGGCTGTTAGTTTCATACATGACAGACAACACCTCTTGGTGGGCAATGAAAGCAATTCCATTATTGCCAAACTAGAACAACGCCTTGGGCAAATGACAAGAGCAACGTCTTTCGGCAAGAAAAAATTTGGCAGTCTCAATCGTGCAAGATTATTACAAAAGCACAAAACGACGGACAACTTCCCAAAGCAAAAATCATTTGTCAACGAACAATTCCAACTCCCCCACATTACTCATTGAGAAGCCCAGTAGCTACATGCTCTGGGACTATACTTCACTGGAAGTCACCTACGTGGTGCGAAACACAAACTACGACGCCCATCTCGAGCACCACTCGTACATCTCAATTTGTCTTCAACAAAATAGGTCATTCGGTATCGCAGGCATCCCGAACCTTCTAGCTGATATCGCGGGCCTTTCGGCCAGTATCACAGGCATCTTGGGCTTTCCTCAATGCCAGGGCATGGTTGTGCACATACATCACTCATGTGTTACTAGCCTTCACCACACTCAAACTAGATGACTTAGGTTTGCAAATCTCGAACTTGTGATTTGGATTATTTAATCTAACTTGTTTGGTTTTTATGTTGGTACAAGTTGAGCTTTAGCTCCCGCCACAAGATGCGGTCACATTTTGTCTCCCACTACGGCGAAGCATTTAAGCTCAAACTTTATCATCAATACAGTCGAGGGCGTCTCCCGTTACACCTATTAGTCAAGGCTACATGGGGAGAGGGTCCCCCATTGCGTCCATTGCTAAGAGTTATGCGGCCGAGGGCATCTCTCGCTACACTCCACTCTCCAAGGTTATGCGGTCGAGCAACTCTCCCGCCACACATTCTCGCCAAGGCTATACGGTAGAGCAACTCTCCCGCTACATTTGCATCACCATAGTTATGCGGTCGAGGCACTTTCCCGCTACACTCACATCTGAGTGTCTCCACTCACTACAACCGCCGCCAGCGGGTTACTTCGGGAACAAGTCTCCACGTTCTATAACTGTCTCGCGCGGGTGTCCTTCGGGAACGAGTCGACGAGTTCAGTAAAAGCTTAAGATGGATCTAGGGGGTACCCTGACTACTTAAGTGCGGGTTACTACAAACAAACTCTTACATCCACATCAAAACCAAAAACACTAACAAAAAATCACAGCATGACGCAAAATCCATTGAGGCCACCGAAAACCCAAAAACAATCACCGAGCACCGAAATATATGCACTTTACTAACAATAAACATTTACATACAATTACTATGCAAATATTCTTACAAACAAACTTCACAAAGACCCATTCTCGAATGTCCTTACTACAAATTTTACAATTTCTTCTTGAGGACCACTCATGGAGATCTCCATTGCATAACCGTGAAAAACTACGAACCAGCTACCAGAATTTCTTTTTATGCCGGTTACCTCCACTACAGTTGACTTGAAGATTCTCAAGATCTTCTTGATAAACAAGTTGACCTTAAGAATCGAAGGCATCTGTTAGGGACTAAATTGGCTGGGTCAAACCCTTTGGAAGCCTATCGCTAAGGGAAGAGATAAAGTTAAGAAATAAGGCAAGAAATAGATAAGACAGAAAAGTTGACTCAAACTCCTAAAAGTTAACCTCTATATAAGAAGCATTTGCCCCACAAATTGAAGGGGCTATCTCCATACACTCTCCACCAATTCTCTAGACACAATCTCTCACCACAACTTCACTATGCTTAGACTAAATTCCTTCATTGTATTAAGCGATATGTGAGGTCATGAGACATTGCAAACCATCACCTGTTATAGAGGATTTTGCTCCCAACAACCCGTGAACGTAGGCTTTTATGCCGAATCACGTAAATTCATGTGTCTTCCTTTATTTATTTCTATTTGATTATTTATTATTATTTTATGGATGAGTACGCAGAACATCATATCAAAATCTGAATCACTAACGTGGATTGGGAATTAAACATTATTTCTTTCCGGTTTGTTATGTAATTTTTGGCATTAACAATATATATTATTAGACTGGATGGATATAATAATATGATATGATTGGTCTGTATATTAATTTATATGTCCATCTATATATATTTTATACATATATAAAATTAACATATATAATTTCATTCCACAAGGCGAACGTTCCTTGTACGTCGCCCCACTACTAGTAATATAATAAGTTGCTGTGAAGTTTGCTTTGGCTTGCCGTGTTTGCATGGTAATTGACACGTGGAAAAGAATATTGAAAGACGAATAAACTATATTTGAGTAAAAATTCCGATAGGATAAGACTGTTGCATTGCATACGTTGGACTTGCGAAGTGGGAGGAGGAGGAGTACTACTGCTGAACAGACACGCAAGATTATCAAAAAAAAAAAAAAAAAAAACAGACAGGCAAGAAAAACCTATTAAATTTGGTGCATAAATGATAAAACTTAACAATTAATGCTAGAAAAAATACTATGCAAAACTTGAACAATTAATGATAAAACAGACAGTATCTCGTTTGGTAGCACAGTTTAAATGAAATGATATATTTTATTAAAAATTAAATAAAATATTATTATTTTAAAATTTAAAAAAATTTAATTATTTATTATATTTTATATTAAAATTTAAAAAAATTATAATGATTATATAAAATGAGATAATGTAGTTTAGTTTTGTGTAACTGAACCAGCCTAGCACTCATCATAATGATCACACTAATTTCTTTAGTTAATATTTTCTTCACTTTAAACATGATATTAAAGATTTTAAATAAAATTACTCTCACGATATAATTAGGAAGCCCTCAAGAATAGCACTCCCTAGAAATATAACTTAACATACCATTTTATGATAATTTCCAACAGAGAAATTGATATATGTAAATATATATATATATATATATATATATATTTATAGGCCGGCAATCCAAATTAATGGTGACTATAGAATAACTGAACATACAATTTTATGGAGAATTTGACATATAGGGCAATCCAAGTTAATTAATTAATTGTGAAATACATTGCAAAATATTAACCGTGGCATCCCTCAAAATGTTCATTAAATCTAGTTTAAGCTGCGTTTGGATGTTAAATTGAGTTGAGTTGAGATAATAAAATATTATTAGAATATTATTTTTTAATATTATTATTATTTTAAAATTTGAAAAAATTGAATTGTTTATTATATTTTGTGTTGGAATTTAAAAAAATTGTAATATCTAATTTTGAATTTGGAATTTTGAAACTGTTTTTTAGAATTATAATGCATTTTAGCAATTAGAAAACATCTAGTTTTCAATCTAATTGTGTTTATGTAACAAACGTATACAATACTTAATTTCTCAAAAGAGAGAAAATAACAAATAAAACCGTCTGATCATTAGCTCCTTGCGACGATGTTTACGTTTGAACCGCGCCTTATAAATACCATCGTGTCGTTGACGTCATATACAATATAAGGATATCTGTGCTGTGAAATGAAATAAGATAATCTACAAATTAAATAATAATAAAATAATTTAAATTAATATATTTTATAGTATTTTAAAAAATGAGAGAGAAAAATGTGAATAAAAATATTATTATAATATAAATTTTGATTTGATATTTGAAAAAGTTAAATTATTTTTTATGTTTTGTTTAAAAGTTTAGGAAAATTATAATTATTAAATAATTATTAGATGAAAAAGATGAAAATTTGAAATTAAAAAATATTTTTATTTGGAGTTTGGATTATGGGTGTGCATTCAAACAGGATTTTTTTTTTCGGTTCGATTCGGAACCCATAAATCCGAATCAATTCTGGCAGTTATCCTCCAAATCCCATTATTTAATTAGTTATTCGTAATCGGGTGTTTTTTTATAAACCAAAATTTTTGTTTCAAAACGACATTATTTATATATATATAAAACGATGTCGTTTTGCGGTACAAAAACTATAGTTAAAAAAAAATTAGAGTTAAAAAAAAAACTAGAGTTAAAATTGGATATTGGTTATAATACGGGTATTCGGTTTTGGAACAGGATACCCTCTCAGTTTGTAACCGGATCAGGATATTTCTAGAATCCGGATGTACACCCTTAATTTAAATATTAAAATGAGATGAGATAAGATATAATGAATTAAAAAGATTTTACTATCCAAATCCGACCTTAGTTGTAAGGGAATTATTCTCAAATAATATGATAGATTGTAAATTCGAGTTTCCATTAGATATCAAAGAATACGTACGAGACTCGTATCCATTATGTCTAACCTCTATTACTCTAACCTTCTTTCTGTTTTGGTATTTTTTTTTTTCCTTATCAGAAATTTGGAAAGAAAAGTAGGAAGGGATCACGATTGAGGGCTAAAATTTAGGAGGAACAAGATTAAGCATAATATCTACAAATAGTAATGAATTAATTTAAGTTTAAATGTTTTTATTATTATTTGAGAAAAGAGAGAAAGAAAAAATAAATAAATTTAAAAATGCCTAAAAATATTTAAGAACAGTGAATCCCCAAACGAGCCTTAAAGGGCCACCTTATCAATAACAGTGTGTAATGTTCCTCATGCGAGTCCTCAAAACATTTCATGCTATTTGCCTCTATCCATTAACCGACAAAGCAAAACCCATTACTCCCACCTAACCAAATCCCTAATAATATTACTCCTCCCCTCAGCCTCTTTCTTCGCTCTCGAAAAACAACCTGATCTGAGTATTCAGAGCAGAGAGAGAGAAAGAGAAAGGGTGAGGCGGAGGCTCTCACATGGAGACAACTCATGAAGTCGGTTCCGAGTATAACCATGGACAAAGGCTTGATGTTTTCGATGATTCCGAGGCTCGCCTCAACAAATACACATTCATTTGTGCTCTTTTGGCATCCTCAACTTCCATTCTTCTGGGTTATGGTGAGTCAAATCGGTTCACAGTACTGCTTGCTTGCTAGCTCTGTTTTCTCACCTGAATTAATGCACAAAATTCAAACTCCTAGGCAATGCTATTTCTGATCTGCTCATAACCAAAACCCACAAAAGCAAGATTATATATATATATATATGTAACAATATTTGGGCTGAAAATCCGCATGTACATGCAGATATTGGGGTGATGAGTGGTGCAGCGCTGTATATAAAAGAAAACCTCAAAATCACATCGATCCAAGAGGAGGTTTTGGTGGGTACCCTAAACGTGTTTTCTTTAGTGGGATCACTTCTTTCCGGTAGGACTTCTGATTACATAGGTAGGCGTTACACCATAGTCTTGGCCGCAGCAACATTTCTAATCGGTGCACTTCTGATGGGCCTTGCACCGTCGTTCCGTTTCCTCATGGCGGGCCGCATTATCGCCGGCATCGGCGTTGGATACTCTCTCATGATCGCTCCCCTCTACACCGCCGAACTCTCCCCCTCCATGAGCCGCGGTTTCCTCACTTCCCTCCCAGAAGTTTGCATCACTTTCGGCATCCTACTCGGTTATATTCTCAACTATGCCTTATCGAGTCTCCCACAGCACATCAATTGGAGACTAATGCTGGGTCTCGCAGCCATACCAGCTATAGCTATTGGCTTGGGCGTCATGGCAATGCCCGAGTCCCCTCGCTGGCTCGCCATGCAAGGCCGAGTGAACCAGGCAAAGGAGGTTTTGATTAAAACATCGAACACTTTGGAAGAAGCAGAGTCGAGACTGGAGAAAATAACCAAAGCTGCCTCAGTTTTAGTCACGAACCCAGCTGCAAGCCCAGACTCGGCCCACGAAAGCCATTGGAGTGGAAAAGGGGTTTGGAAGGAGCTTTTGTTAAGGCCCTCAAGGCCCATTAAACGCATGCTAATTGCAGCTATAGGAATTAACTTCTTCATGCAGGCTTCTGGGAACGATGCAGTTATATACTACAGCCCTGAAGTGTTCAAGGCTGCTGGGATACATAGTAAAAAACAGCTGTTTGGTATTAATGTGATAATGGGTCTTTCCAAGACTTCCTTTGTTTTGTTTTCGGCCTTTTACTTGGACCGGTTCGGGAGGCGGCCCCTTTTACTTGTGGGATCGGCTGGTATGGCCATCTCGTTAGCTGGGCTGGGCCTGGGCTCGAAGTTTCTTGATCAATCCGAAAGTAAGCCGGTGTGGGCCATCGTGTTGTGCATCCTGGCGGTATGTGCCGATGTTTCATTATTTTCAATTGGGCTTGGGCCAATCACATGGGTGTACTCGTCAGAGATATTTCCTATGAGGCTAAGGGCCCAGGGTTCGAGCCTAGCCATTTCAGTGAACCGGCTGGTGAGTGGGGTGGTGTCAATGACGTTTCTGACTATTTCCAAGAAGATAACATTTGGGGGAATGTTTTTTGTGCTGGCGGGAATAATGGTAATGGGCACCGTGTTCTTTTATGCTTTTTTGCCGGAGACAAAGGGCAAGAGCTTAGAAGAAATAGGAGCTCTATTTGAGAACAAAGCTAGAAAGATGGATAATAGGGGAGGGGAAATGGAAGTTGTGTAGCTAAAGTTAGGATTGTTTTGAGACATAAATTGCTGCTTATAAATATAAAACCTACACGTTGTTACTTACACTAAAAACTTACCCAAGTTTGGAGTATTTGTATCATCTTGTAGGCTAAGTTATTCTATTCTCGAGCCAGCATGAAGAACATACTGTTCACATCACTTAAATGATAAAATCTAATTTGTAAGATTTAAAATCTAAAATTTATATTTTAAATCAAATTAAGTCATATAAGTATTATTTTACTAGTTTGTGTTTCTTTGATTGGAATCTCATTCGGCTTTACCCTTTTCTGCTTTGAACTTATGGGCTTCAAATCCTACAAAGGTGAGACGGAGCTAAAGTTGGCCCATTAGCTGGAGTTAAAGTCAAACCATATAAAAAATAATAATTTTTATAGAATTTACTTTATAAAAACCCCTTAATATTTCATAAATACTTTTCATCCCGAATACCTCTTCCACCCAGAAACACCAAGGGCTGCAATGCGTCTAGCATTGAGTCAAGCTGCAGTGAACCCCTAGAAAACCTTTTTCAATGATCTATATGGAAAGATAAGGGACAAGATCAATTATTTTCTACTTGCATCATATATATACATATATATATATATATATTAATAATTGCAGAAGAACGTAAGAAAAGAAAGAACATGCACGTTATATGTAAAGAGCAGTGTTACTTTATCGCTTAGAAAAATTTGCTACGACTTACTGTTAGGTTAAAATCATCTTTTTATTTTTTTAAATTTTTTTTTCATTTTTTTTAATCATTTTAAAATTTTTAAAAAAAATATAAAAAAATTAATATATTAATAATTACTTTCTTAATTATTAAATAAAAAAAATAAAAAATAAAAAATAAAATGTCAAAATAAAATATCAAAATAACATTTTTGACATGAAAGGTAAGTGCAAGACAGTGTTGCAGTAGTTCACGGGTGCTGAACATGCTGGTGCTGGCATAGAACTACTGGACAATGGACATGCAGTGTAATGGTACGACGAGTAACCCAGCTAGCTATATTATATTATATATTCAGTACTTTTCCATGCACGATATGGCCGCCTACAACAAATTCAGCCAATTCTTCCTCTGAAAAGCATCAACATGTATGTACTCACGATATCAGTTATCATAAACCTGAACGTACGGTTTGCAGCTTGTGATTTGTGTATGTGACTGTACTATTAATCTTGCAATCTAGTATATCAGCACTACTGTTAATCCTATGTATCTATATCTTAGGCGTACTTAAAGGAATCTTCCAAAAAATAAATAAACATAAACATATAAAGTTTAATATAATGCATTAGATTAGATTATATTTTACCATTCATATTAAATTACCTCAATTTATAATATATATATATATATATTTATAAATCTAGACCTTTTATAAATTCATTCATTTATGATGAATATAGGATGTGAAATCCTGGATGTAGTTTGATTAAAGTACCATATAATCTATAGAGGTTTTTAAATTTTTAATTTGTGGAATTGATTATATATGGTAATCATGTAATTTACTACAAGAAAACTACTTATTTGTGGTCAGTTAATTTTAATAAAATGATTATTTATAACTAAAATAAATTTACTTTGATAATAAATAATCTTTTCATCACAATTAACTGGTCATAAAAATCTATTTTTTTTTGTAGTAAGAAGGTTGTAAGGTTTATGCAGAAAAAAAAAGAAGAAAAAACACGACAACCAACCCCACTTGAAAAGTGAAGTAGACAAACCAACCTTAACCAAAAGTCATGACTCAAATGTCAAAATAATTGCCTCTAAATTCCTTAATTGTTTAAGAAGCGGGCAGTTGGAATTGGTTTGAAATTTTCAGAGACTTTACGCGCATGATAACAATATATAATATCCATCAAATCAAGCTTTGTATATATCATGTATCCAGCTTTGTAGTTTGGTTTGTTTCGGTGTTGTTGAAAGCTTCTGTGACTTTGAGATGCTCGAGATCTCCTCAGAGAGAGAGAGAGAGAGAGAGAGAGAGGTTTTTGGGTTGGAGAACTTCCTCCAAAGGGTTAGATATTCTGGCGCGCGCTACACTTTGTCTTAAAATCAGTGGACGAGTTGTACCAGACATGAGCACACTGACAAAATCATGTGTATGTGAATTAAACACATGACATCCAAAGATGAAAACAAATTGACAAAATGGAACTTGCCCGTATCAAAACATAAACAAACCGACACTTTCACCTTTGTCCTGATCTACTATATATGAAATCGCATTTCAAACTGCTAATGATCTCTCTCCCTAAAAAAGAAAAGAAAAAAAAAAAACCATGCAACTCTCTTTCTCGATCGGTTATGTTTGATATATATATATATATATATATATATATATATAAATATTTTTTGGTGTACAAGAAACATGCACGTTGAAATTAGAAGCATGCATACGATGAGATCAGGACCCCTTTTGATAAACTGATAAATTCATGACGTGTACTAAGGAAAACCGAGAGAGAATTAAGAAGAACATCATGCAGACTGCCTTGTTTATTAAATACTTTTAACACAAAGGGTAAGAAAGAACATTAATAAATTAGTAAAATAAACTTTTTTTTTTTATAGAAAAATGATAATATCAGTAATCAAAAGGAAAAAAATAATTACAAACAATTATCAGGCCATAAGACTTGAGAAATACAATCTAGAATACAATTCCACCAAACAACCATACTATCAACCAGGAAAGCGTTCCTAACCAACTTATGAGCTACCATATTGCCCTCTCTACAGACATGGAAAAACATACAAGCAGCAAAACACTTTGCATGCTTCCTGATCTCATAATATAACACACCTAATACACAATTAGTCATGCTATCATCATTGAGGGCGTCAATACTTAACAAACTGTCACTTTCCACGAGAATGTGTGAGACACCCATAAAGGCACACAGTTGCAAACCTTTGAAGATGGCAAGGAGCTCTATCCCCTCTGACCCCTCCAGTGGAATTTCTACTCTACTCAGAGCCATAAGGATACTACCAGTTTCATCCCTCAACACTGCCTAACACCTACCTTATCCCATTCAGAAAATACAGCAGCATCAATATTCAATTTAAGCCAACTGGCAGGAGGGAATTTCCATTATAGTGTTTCATAACTTGTACTCTTGACTGGTGTCTGACTTGATCATGACTTCTCAGCAAAACAACAACATTTTCAGCAATAGTTGCAGGACCTAACAACTCTTGAGCATGCACAAACTTGTTCCTTCGAAACCAGAAACCCCATGCCAAAGCAAATAAAATAGGCAACTTCTCATACATATTTCTCTCACAAATTTGCAAAGCCATCTCAAATAATGACGGATGTCTATCGAGAATTAAGTCAGGAAGATAAAAGTGCCACGTACCTTTAATAGCCTCGCAATTTACTACTGCATGGGTGATATCTTCTTTATCTGATAAACAGAATCTACAAGTATCGTCTGTTAGGACACGTTTCTTCACCAAGTTCACAATAGTAGGTAGTCTATCTTTACATGCACGCCATGCAAAAATTTTAATCTTATTCGGCACTTTCATTTTCTACAAGTGTTTCTAGAATTTCTGGTGAGCTTGCATATTAGAAGATTCAGCACTCTGAAGACCAATATGAGCATAGATGAATCTATAACAGCTTCGCACACTGAACAGACCATTGCGTTCATGCGCCCAAACTCTCCTATCTTCTATATGATCAGAACATAAAGGAACTTTGAGAATTTCTGAGACTATTTGGATTGAAGAGACTCCTAAGCTTTTGAACATCTCACATGTTTTCACCGCAAACAAACAAAGAATCAACCAAATCAGAATTAGTACCCTTATTTCCAGCGACCCCTTCTGATATCAAAGGGAGATGCCCTGGAATCCATTGGTCATGCCATATATTAATAGACTTCTCATTCCCTATTCTCCACCGACAGCCTGCATCTAGACATTGTCGGGCCTCCCAAATACCCATCCAAGTATAAGAAGGATATTTACTGAGACCTGCTTTCATACAACTGGTGTGAGGGAAATATTTTGCCTTTAGTAATTTATGCAGTAAGGACCCTTCATCTTGAGATAATCTCCATCCTTGTTTGGCGAGTAAAGCAAGATTAAAACTTCTTAAATCTTTAAAACCCAATCCTCCATAGGTCATTCTCTGACACAATTTAGACCAACTCAACCAATGAATTTTCCTCTCATATCCTGTTTGACCCCACAGAAACCTTGACATCATACCTTCTAATTCAGTACAAAAACTAGAAGGTAAAAGGAAGCAACTCATTGTATAAGTTGGGATAGATAAGGCAACTGCTTTCAAAAGAATCTTCTTACCACCTTGTGACAACAACTTCTCCTTCCAAGCTTGAAGCTTTTGCCATACTCTTTGCTTTATGGACTGAAAAACACTATTTTTTGACCTCCCAATGACAGGTGGAAGTCCCAAATATTTTTCATATTGTTTTATTTCACAATTACTCCATAGATTCTTAATCTCATTCTGAGTATCCTCACGCACATTGCCACTAAAAACAATAGTTGCTTTCTCTTTATTAATTATTTGGCCTGAAACAACTTTGTATCTTTCCAACAACAATTGCACCCTTATGTTTTCTGCCACTTCCGCATGACAAAAGACAACACTATCATCCGCAAAAAGTAGATGATTTATGTGTGGTGCCCCTCTACAAATCTTTACTCCATAAATTTCATTTCTTAGCCCTGCATTTCTTAACAAAGAAATCAGCCATTCAGTACAAATGAAGAATAAATATGGGGATAATGGGTCACCTTGTCTTAATCCCCTAGTTGCCATTATGGTACCTCTTGGCTCACCATTGATCAAAACAGAAAAAGATACAGATTCAATGTAATACATAATTAGCTCAACAAATCTCAGATGAAACCCCATCACTTCCATAACAGACTTTATAAAGACCCACTCAACCCGATCGTATGCCTTGCTCATATCTAATTTCAAGGACATAAACCCTTTCTTGCCTTTCCTTTTATGGTTCAAGAAATTAACCAACTCATAAGCGATCAAAACATTATCAGAAATTAGACGCCCAGGGACAAAAGCACTTTGACTCTCATTAATAATACTCGGCAGTACAGATTTGAGCCTATTAGAAAGGACCTTTGCAATAAGTTTATAGACCACATTACACAAACTAATGGGTCTAAAGTCTCCCATTTTAACCGCACACTTCTTCCTAGGAATCAGAATAGTATGAGTATGGTTCAATGTAGTTGGGAAAAAACCTGAGTTGAGTGCTTGAAGAACTGCTGCAGTAATATTATCCCCAACAACATGCCAATATTTTTGGAAAAATATTGGAGACATTCCATCCGGACACGAGGCCTTAGTAGGATTCATTTGATTCAAAGCTTCCTTAACTTCATCAGTTGTGAACTCCTTCATCAAATCCGAATTCATTTGTTCAGAGACTTTCCCAGACAATGATTCTAAGAACGCCAAAGAATTAGCATCAACAGTCGGGGAAGAACTTGTGAAAAGGGTTTAAAAATAGTCAATAATAACCCTATCCATTTGAAAACCTTTTTGCCAAAAGCCATTATCATCTTGGATCTTTAAGAACTGATTTTTCCTCTTACGCTGAGATGCCTTCATATGAAAATACTTAGTATTACTATCACCCTCCTTGAGCCACAATGCCTTTGAACGTTGTCGCCATACGATCTCCTTTCTTTCCAACTAAAGTTGCACCTCACTCCTTGAAAAATTAATGTCTTCTATAGGAACCATTTCCGGATCCATCTCCTGTAAACCGTGTAGGGATCTCTGTGTTTTATTGAGCTGAGTTTGAACATTTCCAAGATACTGCTTATTCCACCTCTGTAACTGATCTCCACACTCCTTAATCAAACCCGAGACAACATTCATAGTAGCTGGACCAGCACACCTCCCCCAAACACCTTTGATTATATCTTCACAGTCTTTCTCGCCAACCCACATGGCCTCAAATTTGAAAGACTTTTTAATATAACGGGAAGAAGTTGCACCCTTTAAGTTTACCCATATAGGTAAATGGTCCGAATAAGCTACCACACCATGAAGTCACACGAGTACTAGGAAAACTGTCCCACCACATAGAATTGTCCAAGAAACGATCAATCCTTTCACTGATACATTGATCCCCAGCTCTTCTATTAGACCATGTAAACTTTGGCCCTGAGAAACCCAAATCCCTCAAACTACAAGCGTCAACAACCTCTCTGAAGGCACAAAGTTGTCTTTCAGGCCTAGGGTTACCCCCACTTTTCTCATGAGAATACAATAATTCATTAAGTCTCTCATAACCAACCAAGGTTCATCATTAGCTCAACATAAAGATTTAAGCAAACTCCAAGTCTTATGCCTGAGGTGAGTCTCAGGAAAACCATACATAGCAGTTAAATACCAGTGTCCCATCCGTAAGCTTGAATCTTTAATAACGGCATCAACATGATTAGAAGAATAGTTAATAACAGACAAATCAACTTCAGCATCCCATAACAACGCAATACCCCATTTCCTACCATGAGAACTAATAGCTAAACAATTTTGAAAACCTAACTTGAACTTATAGGATTCGACTTCACAGAGTGGAGAGTCTGATCTCCTGCAAGAACAATACTTTCGGGTCCTTCCCTCTGAATTAAATCACAGAGAGTGTGAATGCCACGTGGGTTCCCAAGCCCACGTGCATTCCAACTGCAGATTTTCATGGGTCTCGATGGTGCTAATCCACAGCCACCACCGATATCTTAGAGTGTGTAATGGGAAGCCCACCATCATCGAGAGCTTGAGCTACTAGGAGATGCTTTGTTGATCGCCAATGAGAACTACCCTCCTCCGTCGCCCCCCTTCTTTTTCTGGAAATCCCCTTCAATGAACCTCGCCCAAAAAGAACATTCAGAGAAACTGGAGAAGTCGTTTCATGTAGTACTGAAGTGCGCTTCCACTTCTTACTACTAAGCCCTTCGGGCTTTTGGATAGAACCCCCTTTCTGGCCTTCAACCTTGTTATTCAAACTCACCCGTTCTGGCCTACCAGGCCTAATAACAATATTGGGAGCCTTACTCGACTCTAAACCAGATGTCTGCAGAAGATCCATTTCATTAACAACCATCCTTAATTTCTCGCCCATCTAAGATTTCCCATAACCGCCATATTCCTTTGAATCCGCATCCGGACTGACCGCAACTACCTTCGGTACAGGTTGAATTTTGGATGGTGAAGATACGCCGCCTTCCACCACCGTATCAGACCCAATCTCGATCACATCCTTAAGCCCAGAAGCATGATGAACTCCGGGGGAAGAAACTGAATTGAGATTTAAGGGATTAGTACCTCTTGTTTTCCCTACCGATGGGCGAGCACCAAACCTGTTACCTGCATGAAGCCATATACCATAAGGAAAATCCTTCAATGTATGCAACTCAGATCCCCGTATAGCATTGGCACACTCCCGCTCACTATGCCCCAAACATCCACACCAATAGCAGAAAATTGGAAGTCTCTCATAAGAGAAGCGAACCCACACTATGTCTCCACCCCTAATCATGAACTTTGAGCCCCTCAATAGCGGCTTATCTACATCTACTGGCAAAGTAACTTGTACTCGCAAAAACTCACCCATTTCTTCTCCCTTGCCTCCACATCCACCTCCTCAACAGTTCCAATTTTCTTACCCAGTAATCGACCAACATATTCAGTACGAGCCATTAAAGGTAAATCATGAATCCTTACCCAAAAAGAAGCCATCGTCAACTGAATCTGATGAACCTGACTCTGACCATCCACTTTAGCCATTAAAATCAAATGGTTATCAAAAGACCAGGGACCCCCACGTAGAACCTTCTCTTTATCCTTAATAATTTCAAACTTGGTGAGAATGGGAGTGGAATCCAAATCTCTAAACTTCACCCCTAACACCAAGTGCCAAGCTTTCCTCATCATACTCTTGAAAAGCTCCCTATTATAGTGCCTCGCAGTGAATAATTTCAGAATCAGACACTGACCACCACTCAAGAGAGCCATCTGCCAACTTCTCAGGTCCCACCACCACTTCTGCATTTTCCTTCTCATTCAATGATAGACGGTGATAGAGATTATGGAGAGAGTCCTCCATTAACGGCAGGGCACTGCACTAGCAATTGTAGAAATGACCTCTATGTAGATAACCCTCGGAAACCTAGAGAGGATTTTTTTAATATCTCTAACAAAAAAATAGTAACCCACTTGTAAAAGAAATTAAGATAACATAATATATAACATATATATTCATACATATATTGATCTCAAAACTCTTGATCCTGATTAAAATTTCAAATAATTAAGAAATTTAATTAATTACTAGTTGTATTAAAAATAAACACATGTCAGCACACACACGTGTTAATACATGATAGGTTAGCAAGATTAGTTGATTAGTTATTGATTTTCTTTGTAAGTCTGGAACTCTATAAATAGTAGAGTTTTTCTTCTTCTCTGTAACAAGTTGTACATAATACGTTCATCAGAAATAAAGAGCTTTCCTTCTTCTCTAAATTGTAACATGGTATCAGATCATTAGGTTTACAAAATGGCCTTTTCTTCATCATCCTCCACGGTTAACGACTTAGCCAGTCTATTTTTCTTATAGAATGGAGATTCTCTTGGAACGATTCTTGTAACTCACATCTTCGCGGGAGACAACTATTACACATGGCGACGCTCGATGCAACTAACACTTGTTGCTAAAAACAAATAGGGGTTCGTGAATGACACAATTCTGGAACCAGGTGATGAATCACACTCTTCTTATGCTGCATGGTATCAATGCAATAACATGATTATTTCTTGGATAATCAATTCTATTTCGAAAGAAATTGCTCAAAGTATCATTGGTCTAAACACTGCAAGAGAAATATGGCAAGAATTGCAAGATTCTTTCACCCAGAGTAATGGTCCTAGAATTTTTCAATTGGAGAAGGATCTTTTGTCTTTTACTCAAGAAAATTCATCTATTAGTAATTACTACATTCGGTTCAAAGGTTTATGGAATGAGCTACATGCATACAGTCCACTTCCAAATTGCACTTGTAGTGCTTAACAAATTTCCTTAGAGCATTTCCATCAAAGGCATGTTATACGGTTCCTCATGGGACCTAATGAGAATTTTTCTCAAGTAAGGGGACATATTCTTTTAATGGATCCTCTACCCTCAATTGCAAAAATTTACTCTTTGGTTGTTTAAGATGAAAAACAAAGAGAAGTTGGTGCCTCAGTTGTAGTACCTAATGTTCAAACAACAGCTTTTCTCAATAAAAGAACAAATGTTCCAAGGGCAGATGCTCCAAGGTTTGTTAATTCCAAGCAACAACAATACAAAGAGGATCATCCAGTATGTTCCCATTGTGGACTCAATAATCACACAGTTGAGAAATGCTATAAATTGCATGGTTTTCCTCCGAGGTACAAATCCAAAGAGAAGCTTTCGGCTGCAAATCAAGTGTCTAGCCATCTTGCTAGTACACCTCTTGACAATAATCTGCCTATGACTTTTTCCTATGGACAATATCAGCAAATCTTGAACTTCATAAACTCACAAAATACAGATGAAGATAGTTTTGCAAATCACAAAGCAGCCACAGTCTTGCCTTATTCTGATAATGTGCCTTCTGCAAGGTTTTCCTCACTCAATTTTTTCTTGCAATAATCTTTCTATTCAAGATTTATCTCGCTCTTAGATCATTGATACAGGAGCTACTGATCATATAGTGCATTCTTTAGATCTCTTTACTACTATTACTTCTATCCTTCACACTTCAGTAAAACTTCTCAATGGCACAATTGTTGCTGTCACTCATCTTGGTAATATTAGATTATCAGATTCTTTGATATTGATAGATGTACTTTGTGTACCTTCTTTTTTTTGCAGTTTACTATTTGTCAACAAACTTACATCTAATCATAAATGTACATTTGTCTTTTTACCTGATTTATGTTTTATTCAGGACATTGTGGCATGGAAGATGATTGGGACGGGTAGAAGATGTGAATGATTATATATTTTGCAACAACCAATTGTTTGTGCACCATCAAAGCCATCCAAGAGTACTATCAATTTCATTTCTGCAATACTATAAAATTTTTCAAATTTGACCTTTGGCATTGTCACCTAGGTCATCCTTATTTACCAAGAATGTATCTTATTTCTGAAACATTTCTAGCAGTTTCCTTTTCAAATTCTCATATATTTTCTTGTACTATTTGTCCTATGACAAAATAAAAAGGACTATCCTTTCCTCATAGTTCTAGTGTTTCAAATTTACCTTTTCAATTAGTTCATTGTGATGTTTGGGGTTCTTTTAATATCTCAACTTTTAACGGTTTCAAATACTTTTTAACTCTTGTTGATAATCACTCAAGATGCACATGGGTTTATTTGATGAAATCAAAAGCTGATGTTAAGCATCTTTTTACATCATTTTACAACGTGATGAAACACAGTTTAAAACCAAAATTCAATATATTAGAAGTGACAATGGTTCAAAATTTTTTATGATTAATTTCCTCTCTTCAAAAGGTATTCTTCACTAAACTTCTTGTGTCAATACACCACAACAAAATGGTGTAGCTGAAAGGAAACCTCAACATCTTTTAAATGTAGCTAGGACACTTAGGTTTCAATCTAATGTTCCTATACATTTTTGGGGTGATTGTGTGTTAACTACAACATATTTCATAAATAGAATACATACTCCTTTACTTGGTAACAAATCTCCTCATGAAATCTTATATGATTCTATTCCATCATATGATCATCTAAGAGTATTTGGTTGTTTGTGCTTTGCCTCTACTCTTAATCATAATAGATCAAAAGTTGATGCTCGAGCCAAGAAGTGTATATTTCTTGGTTATCCCTTTGGCACCAAAGGTTGTAAACTCTTTGATCTTGAGTCCAATAATGTTTCATATCTAGAGATGTTGTCTTCCACGAGTTTGTTTTTCCATATCAACAAAAATCTTTCGCTATGCATTCTGAAAATGATATTGTTCTTCTTGTACCCATTCTTGAAATTTCTACAATCAATACATCTTTCAATTCACAACTTAGTACTTCAGCTTCAGCTCTCAATACTTCAGATTCAGATTCAAATTCAATTCTTCTAAATGATCCTAAACACTTTCCGCCACTTCGAAAGTCTACTAGAATGCACAAAACTCCTGACTATTTACAATCATATCATTGTAATCTTGATGCATTGACTGCCACCAACATTCTATCTACAAGTTCCACTCAGCCACAACCAGGTACAAGACATACTCTTTCTAATGTTCTTTCTTATTCAAAGCTTTCTGCTCCTCATAGCTTAGCCATATCTTCCCAAACAAAACCAAAATTTTATCATCAAGCAATCAAGCATTCTCATTGGTCTCTTGTTAATCTTCCACCAAACAAAGTTCCCATAGGTTGCAAGTGGGTTTACAAGATAAAATATAAAGCTAATGGTTCTTTAGAAATGTATAAGGCAAGATTAGTTGTTAAAGGTTATACTCAACAAGAGGGTTTAGATTACTTTGAAACATTTTCTCCTATAGCCAAGATGGTTACTGCTAGATGTGTTCTTTCTTCGGCTGCTATGCATAGTTGGTCATTGTCCCAACTATATGTTAGTAATGCATTTTTAAATAGGGATCTAGAAGAAGAAGTTTACATGTCAGCACCTCCTTGGTTATCCTTCAAAGGGAGATAAAAGAGTTTGTAGGTTGCAAAAGTCATTATATGGTTTAAAGTAAGCTTCATGCCAACGAAATTTTAAATTCATTGCTACACTTCTGCTCACGGGTTTATGCAATCAAAATCTTATTATTCCTTGTTCACAAGGAAGCAAGGTTCTTCTTTCATAGCATTACTTGTGTATGTTGATGATATTTTAATTGCAAGTAATGATGAGTCATCTGTTGCTGCACTTAAAGAGTTTCTACATAGCCAATTTAAGTTGAAAGATTTTGGTGCTGTCAAATATTTTCTGGGGCTGGAAATAACTAGATCTAAGAAAGACATTTGCTTGTGTCAAAGGAAATATGCATTGGAATTTCTTTCAGATGTAGGGTTATTGGTTGCCAAACTAGTAAATTTTCCCATAGATCATCATTCCAAACTTTGTAGAAATGATGGAAAGTTATTATCGGATCCTACTTCATATAAAAGGCTGATAGGTCATTTGTTGTATTTAACCCATACCAGGCCTGACATCGTTTTTTCAGTTAATTATCTTACTCAGTTTTTGGCATCTACTTGAGTTCCTCATATGCAAGCAGCACATCAAATTTTGAGGTATATAAAAAAATCTCCTGGTCAAGGCATCTTTCTTTCAGTTGATTCTTCATTACACATTAAAGCCTTTGTTGATTCTGATTGGGCAAGCTGCCTAGACTTCAGAAGATCAATTTCTAGGTATTATATATTCATTGGTGATTCTTTCATCTCATGGAAGTCCAAAAAGTAACAAACAATTTCTTGCTCATCAGCAGAGACAGAATATAGGTCAATGGTACGTTGCTGCTGTATGTTAAGTTACTTCGATTTTGTCTTTGATTAAAGAGTTACATCAGGGTCATTCTCATACTGCCCTATTATTTTGTGATGATCAAGTTGCCCTACACATTACAGTTATTCCAATATTTCATGAGCTTACTAAATACATCGAGTTGGATTGTCATTTGATTCGAGAAAAGATTTAATCTAGTTTATTGCGCACTTTACATGTATCTTCACAAAATCAGATTGCTGACATTCCCACTAAGCCTTTAGGCTCATTCTTGTTTACTTCTTTGCTTTCCAAGATGGGTATATATGATGTATATACTCCATCTTGAAGGGGACTATTAGAAATAAACACATGTCAGCACACACACACAGACGTTAATATATGATAGGTTAGCAAGATTAGTTGATTAGTTCTTTATTTTCTTTGTAAGTCTGGAATACTATAAATAGCAGAGTTTATTTCATTCTCTGTAACAAGTTGTGCAGAATATGTTCATCAGAAATAAAGAGCTTTCCTTCTTCTCTAAATTGTAACAAGTTGGCGATGGAAGATCAAAACATGACAAATTAAAATAAATCCACATGATCGATAATCTCTAATCCATGAAATTCGATCGAGTAATACTACTACTACTAGATATCATTGACTTTGATAATGTTGCATGCAATCCATTCATGACTAGATATATTATTTCGTGCATGCATGTCAGGGCACTGCTCCTGCTGCTTCCTTCATGCTAGATAATATTATTTCTAGCTCACAACATTAACTAATTAAGCTAGCTGATGCATGCCCAAGACACTGAAGTTCAAGCTGGATCTGCTAGTTCCAAAAATATTAATGGAAACGACCTGACCAAGGCCGACTAGTAGAGTAGTGGATAAACAAACGACTCAAATAGACCTATCAAACTCAACCGGCCTTTCATGCATACAGTTGCTGAAGTTGAGGAAACCACACCTAAAAAAATTGATTAGATTTAATGCCGTGATGCAATAAGGCTATATATATTAATAGCACTGGAATAATACCTTGAAAGTAGAAAGTAAAAACTTTCTTGAATTGAGTTTTATAGCTCGTATGACAGTATTTTGATCATATATATATATATATATATATATATATATAAATCATGTATATGTATAGTAAGAAATCATCAATAACGTACCGGTATCATATAATATATCCAAGTAGATATTCAAAAATCCTTAAAAGACCCTTAAGCTTTAAGGGTGTGTTTGAATACTATGAGAATTCTAAAAAGTTCTTGTAATTTCATTACTAATAATATTCAATCAAATAGAAAACACTTTTTAATTTCAATTTTTAAAATTTTTCATTTAATCATTATCTAAACACAAGAATCAATACAACTCTTACAAATTTCAAAATAAAACACAAAAATTAATACAACTTTTACAAACTTTAAAATAAAAATTAGATACTTAATAAATACTATAATATGTTTATTTTATATTCATGTTTCTCTTCTACTTAGACTATATATAATGTTCGAGAATGATGCCTAGTTTAGTCGATATTTCTCCCCAAAGTTTTCTTAATTAAGACTTAAGGAGTAAAAACAAAGTAAAATGGTTGAATTCATATCTTTGGGAGTTATTGTGGGGATTATAAGATTTAGGAGAGAAATAAGTAAATAAAATATATTTTAATTTATTTATTTATTAAATTTCAATAAATTATGTTGTCAATTTTATATGTTATTTTTTTTTAACTCCAGATGTCAATATGCAAATAATAATTAAGATAAAGAATCCAAACAGGTATCCTGACAGTCAGACCCTTCTAATTTTTTCATTTGTGTGGATGCTCTCAGGAACCCAACATCTTTGAGTACCGCCATCTCTCTCTCTCTCTCTCTCTTCAAAACTCTCACCCTTCAAACTCTCTCTCTGTCATGGAAAACGGATTCAAGCTCCGAATCTCTCGCATGTTCCGAGCCTCGTTCGGCTCGTGCGGCTCCCGGAACCTCTCCGACGTAGTTGAAAAAGCTGTCTTTCTGCCACAGAACCACCAGGACTTCCACATGATCGAGCCCTTTTCCGCTAGCCCTCGATCCTTCACCTTCATTTGCAGACCCAAGCCGTTCCAAACACCAGAAACCATCAACCACAGCTGCTTAATAGCAGCAAAAGATTCTCTCTCTGAAAAGAAAGTCTCACCGCCTTATTCTCCTTTCGCTTCGACCAACCCCGATGGACGAACCTGCCCTCCTGCGTCTCCAATCTCTCCTTTGAATCCCTTCTACCATTTCGGAGATTCAACCTCTAAACTGAAAAAGAAGAAATGCTCCGAAAGAAATAAGAGTAAGAAGAAAAAGAAGACGACCCCAATGAAGAACAAGCCTACGGAAACCTTTCCCTTTAGCTCATCTTCGCAGGATATGAGTTTTGGTGGGTGGTGGTATAGCAGCGAAGAAGAAGAAGAGGAAGACGAAAGAGAGGACGAGACTGACACCCTTTTCTCTTCCAAGAGTCTATCTTCCGATTCATCTGAGTCTCGGCGACGTCGTTCTCGCCGGAATAGACACGGGGCACGGCTGAGAAGGGCTGGGACTCGGAGTTCTGAAACGGATATAATGCCTAAAATGCAGGGGAAAGTGAAGGATAGCTTTGCGGTGGTGAAGAGTTCCAGCGATCCGTACAACGATTTCAGGACGTCAATGGTGGAAATGATCGTCGAGAAGCAGATATTTGCGGCTAAAGATTTAGAGCAGCTCTTGCAGTGTTTTCTGTCTTTGAATTCTTACCATCATCATAAGGTCATTGTGGAGGTGTTCATGGAGATATGGGAGTCTCTCTTTTGCAATTGATTTGCAGAAAAAATGTCGACATATATTGTTTTCTGCGTGCTTGTCTTTCTAACAAAAATCCTAGCAAGAATTCTTACTTCAAATCAAGGTGAATGGATATGCTATCATTCATCTGTATCTTTTTAAATTTGAAGATCAAGCTTGTTGTAGATGGGAAACATGGAAGGAGGGAGGAGATGGTGAATTCGATCTTACTTATTGGGTATAACTACTATTTATATCTGTTTAACTATCTTAACTTTTAATATGATTATAATTTAAATATAATATCAACAAATATAATTTAAAATATAGAAAAAAAAAAATGACATTTTTCAAATAGTCTACCTCCAAGTTTCTCCAAAACCTTTTGGCGCACCCGATTCCTACTACTTTTTACTGCAAATCTATTCTCTGTACCAAACAGGTGACTGCATGACTGAGATTTTGCTTGTTTGTTTCCCGGGTTTATAATGATTCTACAGTGATCTAAGCAACTGTGTTTGAAAACACGTAAAATAGAAGAGAAAGTAGAACAGTACTTGATGCTTTTGATGAGATAAATTTGGTGACAGTTTCTTGGTTGTTTGAAAAAAGAAAACATTGTTTTAGGGAAATGGTAAGATCAGAAAGTCCTGGGTGGTTCATTAGCTTAGGCCTGTTGGACTTATCAACAAGGAGCTTGAAAAGATGGGGATGGGAGCGATGGTTTGTTGATTTGAAAGTAGATGTAAGAAAACCGAAAAAGGCTGTCCCATTTTCTAAAGGTGAATTGGGTTTGACTTGACTTCTGAAAAAGATAAAGACAAAACCTCATTCTCTAATGTTAGTGTATAATTTGTCCTCTCTAAATTTATTGGCTTATTGGCTACAAAAATCATTTTTAAGTATGTTAAATTAATACTTATAATGCTCTTAAAACATTTAAAATCTTACTGCTAAATTATTAAAGGTCAAGATGATATAAGAACTCAATATTTTTCTTCTGATTTTTTTCTTAAAGAAAAATACTTTAGATATAAAGAGATTACACAAAAGTAAATCCAGCCACAAACAGATGTAGTTTGATGTGGTACGTTAGATTATAAAATTATTTTTATTGTAAAGTAGATCTAACGAATCTCATAAAACCATATCAATTTATGAGTTTACTTTGTATATGTAACAGTTCTCTTTCCCAAAACAATCTAATATCTATTGCTATAGATAAATGAGAAGGAAAATTTTTAATTCTAGTTGAACAACTAAAGATGCTTGCATAGATAATCAACCACCCTAAATTTATTCCAAGATCAGCTTCACACATATCATGCAAGAAATTGAGAACAAATTGTCTATTAATAGTATTATCTTTTAGCTTAGCTCAGACAAGACTTGATGGAAATGAAATTTAGTAATAAAGACAAACTGTTCTTCAAATAGTTTAGCCATGATTGAAAAGAAACAACAATTTAGTAAGTATTCTAAATTGCTGGTACATATTATAAGGGATAAAGTATATATCTTTAGGTACATGCATTTTTGTTGTGTTGTTAACCACTTACCATTTATTTATAGTTTCCATTTATATGGATTATGGGAAAAGGAAGCAGCACAAAACCAAACACAGCCCCCCACCACCCGGCCCCCTAACATCGAGCAGAGTCTTATAATTTTTGTAGTATTATGTCCTATTGTCGTTTAACCATTAAAAAGGATCTCAAGGCTAGCCCTCGATGATATTAATAATAATTATAATAAAGGGAAAAAGAAAATAGGCATTTTGTATATATCTAGATCAGGTACTGAAAAGGGAATGAAGCACGACTGATCCCCATTAAAAAAAGAAAAATACTATTTTGTCCACTCAATTTGCTCCCTTATTTTGATACCTCATATATTTTAAGTTATTTTATTTAATAGTTAAGGAAGTGACTATTAATGTATTGATATTTTTTTTTATATTTTTTAAAAATGTTTTAAAATGATAAAAAATATATGAAAAAAATTGAAAATGTGATTTCGACCTACCAGTCACTTGGAGCGGGCTACTCTGAGTGGCAGAGTAGGACCGCTCTAAAAAAAAGACTTTCCAAACTGAAACCTTATATATATATGTGTGTGTGTGTGTGTGAAGTCCTTTTCAAAGAATGGATATTTGAACAATGGAAATGAAAGAGAAGACACGTAGAAATAGAATGAGAAAATATGGAAGGTACCTGCGTGCTGAGGATTTACACAGAGAATAGGAGCCAATTATATAAACCTTCTTCATTTGTTGGGGACCATGTCTGTGCTTGATAGCTGTGTTACATTGCATATGAGAAAGAGATATTAGAAAGACAAAAGAGAAATGCAAGGGTTACAGATTAAAGAATGTCGACTGCTCATGGCAGTTCTGTTCGATCTTCGGACATGAGTTTCCTCTCTATCGGGTAAGCATTCTAGTTAATGCACACATTTTTGGGTTCTTGGGCCTCTCTCTTCCTCTCATGTGGCGACCACATTCACACTAGCAGACAACAATAAAATAAAGGGAAACGGGTGCATGTGCATTCGTCTGAGTTATAACTTTTTAACTTTGAATTTGGGCCTTTTGTTTCGGTGAGAATCTATATAAATTCATAGGACCCAAAATGGTTCATCCTCCTTTGGAGCATATATATGGTTGGGCAACCCAAACCCAAGTTGCCAGCCTGAAATTCAATCAAATGATTGTTCGGTTGGATTAGTTTGGGCCATGAGTTGAGCTTTCAATTAAACGTGATCAAGGTTCAAACATTCTCCCATTAAAAAACGAGATAATATGAACGTATTTGGATCCTTGGAATTCTTGTCTCAACTATAGGATTTTACAATAAGGCCCAAAAACAATAAGAATCTGAATGGCAAAAATGATGACTACAATGACATTATGGCAATAGGTAGTAGATAAAGATATTCGTTTGTTTTTATAGATAAGATGAGTTGAGATTAAAGTTTAAATTTGAATGAAATATTATTAGAATATATTCATGATTTGTTGATAAGATTTTGTTCACTAATATAGCCAAGCTACAACAATTGACTTGGTTATAGGAATTATGGGTTTGTTCCTCCTCCCCCCAAAAAAATTTTTAGTTCATCTGTATCAGTTTTGGATTTTTTAGATTTTCTTCAGTAATTTTTCTTGAGTTGTAATTGTCTTTTGAATGTTGGAAATCATGGACCATATTCTGTCTTTTGAGATGGATGGAGGAGCAGTTCTAGAAGTAGGAAGTTTGAGTTTTTTGCTTGTTTTTAAGAATCTAATTTTTTCTTGAAAATCTCCAATGATTCGTGCTCAAGAATCTTAAATAGTTATGCTGATTTATTTATTTGATTTCTCATTATATTTTTATGTAGACGTTAAAAAAAAAAAACAAAAAAATCAAAATTTTTAACCCGATCCAAATGGTTCGGGTCGAGTTAGGTCAATTCACTTTCACGGACCAAGTCGGGTCAGGCCCAAAAGTTGCTTGGGCGGGTCATGTTCCAGGCTTAACTCTACTTACGTATGGTCACGTAGGAATCTTATAACCTGCTAGTCTGAATTGTAGCTCAATCCCAAATTAAGACTCCATTTTCCTAATTGAGGACTTGGGTGCAATTAAACATTGGTGTTTGGCTTGATTGTGGTTCGAGGTTAAGATCTTAATTCATGTCTCGCACAACCATAACATTTTTCATCAGAAATATTGATCGATCTTTTGCTCGATGTATTTATCAAACCATTTGCGTGATGTGGTTCATTTATTGTTGTTGAGAAAATCTTTAGACCACTCAACTTGACGGATGGATCGATCCCACCAATTAGCATCTCTATCCCATCAACTCAGAGTCATCAAGTTCAAGTTGGAGTTGGACACCAAAATAACATAAGAAATCCAAAATATCCAACAATAAAGGATCATGTGCTTGTTCTAATTTCTTGGACTTGGTATCATTTGAAGCTAGAGAAGATTCCCTCAGAATCATTGAGATCCTAAGAATATGGAGTGGAAATGTCACTCGAAAGTATAGTTGACCCTAGCTAGTTAGTTCATTTGGAATCTCTCTCTCTCTCTCTCTCTCTCTCTCTCTCTCTCTCTCTCTCTCTCTCTCTCTCTCTCTCTCTCTCTCTCTCTCTCTCTCTGCTTTATAATCACCATTCTGACACCTTTTCGACCACACATGCATCATGTTCAAAATCAACCTATTGCATTCAAACAAGGAGATAAGTATAAGTATGCAACACCTCCTTCTCGTAGGCTAGGAGTGTCATGTGTTTTTCATAAAATAAACCCGACAAGAAATATCATATTTAATAACATGAAATTAGAATTTATTTCATAAAAGATTTGTCTAATAATATGTCTTCCAAAAACATAAATGAATAAACAGAATAAATTTATGTCATAGAAGAAATTTTATTCTAGAAAGTCTGAAACTAAATCAACTGCTCCTTCTAATCCTGGCCTGCCTGCTCATATTCATCATCCTCACTTGGGTAGTTTAAAAACATGAAATAAACTAAAATGAGTCGAAGACTCAGCTAGAAATCCATCACAACGTAAACATAATAAACATAAGGTTTTCATAAAAGTTTTCATGCTGAGAGCTTAAATTCGTAACTGTTCATATTGATGTTTATGTCATGCATAACTAATTTATCTTAATTAATTGACTGATCTGACTTAACTGACTTGCCAACATAATTAACCCTGTGTGCGAGATTGTGCACTAGCCTCACATCTCGCGGCCGTGAGAGGAGCCGCTGATAATATTCTGGCATACTATGGTAGACCACGCTTGAGTCCGTGGCTTGTACATCTACCCTAATCTGAACTGTATTGGTACCATGCATCTAAATGACCATCTGATTAACTGATCTGATCTTATTTTGCACTTGAACTTAAGATAGCTTACGTGTTTTATGCACATGAGATGCATGACATAATACATACATAATTATAATTTCTAAATCTGAACATGATGCGGAATGACATGATCATATGCTATGTTGGATGATCTGTCTAGGAACAACGTGTACTAATATCCTACTTAATTAAATTCATAATCTAGAAGGTGGTCAAATAAATATTTTGTTTAACACCATAATCAATAAATCATGATGTTTTAATTTACTTAAATACTAATTACATATTATAATTTAGTAGAATACTTGGGTTATTTTAAATAAGTCTTAAAAAACCCAATTCTTAAAAATAGATTTCCTTTCTTAACATAGCTATTCAAAACTCATAACATATTCCTTAATTTTTCTATTTAAAGTATAACATAATAATTTTATTAAAATCCTACTAAATAGACAAAGGAAATATTAACTAAAATATTAGGCTCAATAGTATATTTTAAAATACAAATCCATCAGAATAATACATGTCTAATTAACCTCAAGCCCAGCCCACCAGGAAATTAGCCCACTAGATTTAAACACCAAACAAGTTAAAACTAAGCCCATATTACCTTTTAAAACACAAGTCTATCTAAATAAGTCCAGCACACGCACTTGGCCACGTGGGCTTAGGGCTCATATGAATTAAAGGGAGGCTACACTTTAGGAAACACACGAACTAAGAACAACTGAAAGGAGAAATGGTCGTGCAATACCGAGAGAGGGAGAGAGAGTTTAGAGAGAGAGAGAGAGAGAGGATTTGTTTAGCCAAAAATGAGAGAGAGAAAGAGAGATGAGGGTGGCGAATGATCGTGGCTTACCAAGAGGGAGCGGGGGCGACGGGGATGAGCTGGACGGCAGTTTCTGGCATTGAGGGTGGTACTCCAACTTCCCTTGAAGTGGTGTTGACGTGATCTGGGAAAGGAGGTTGCCGCGGTGGTTGAGCTTGGGGGCAATGTGCTGTTGCAATAAAGAGGAGCTCCGGTGGTGCTGGCGGGAGTGAGTTTTTTGAAAGGAGTGAGTTTTTTCGACTTCCTAAGGTGGCTACCGTGCAAGGGAAACAAAGGCTTCGGCTTCATGGCTCCCTAACGCGAATTGTCATGCATGGTGTGGCACCCCCGACCCCCATGTATGGAAAAACGTGAATCGAGACACTCGGATGATGACAACACGGCCACGCATCCCAACGATAGTATCAAGTGTATGTACATGCAATATTATACAATAAACAACGTAGCAGATAATTTAAGTAAGTCAACTAAGTACCATAATTGCTTAATACAAATTTACATAAGTAAAAAAATGGTTTAAAAGAGTTATACAGTCATCCCAAATGAAATATAATACAAGGCTAAATACAAAATTGAGTGATCTCATATCACTCCTCGGGTGAAGCCGAATCCTCAGGCTCACCCTCAACATCATTTGCATCAAAATCTACGTTACAATAAAACGGTACCGCAGGTAAGTATAATCCAAACAACTCACGAGGATAAAAATGCATTAATGCAACCAACCATAATGCATGCATATGATGAAATATGCATTATGCCCAAAACATCATTTTCCCCGAAAATGAATACTTTCCAATGCACTCCAAAATCCCATTTGGCCCAAAATATTTTCATAAAAAACATTTTCCCAGAAAATGTTCCAAAATAATAATCCATCATTTTCCCAAAAAATGATTCACACAAAATCCATATCCAACACACGCTATTTTCAAAGAAAATAGACCAATAATTCATTTTACCGTATGCACCATAATCTGCCCTAAGGACCATCCGCACACCCTGGCTCTCTTCGCCACGCGAAGTAACGAGCGATGCCCAGTTCCGCGCCCAGCGTGTACATAGCCAAGCATCTTCTAGCCCCCGCCAGCAGAGGGGCCATGGAGTTGGCACGAGAGCGTTATCATCTCGTTTGATCCCGTTGTCGCCCAACGATAACCAAGGGGACATCACTTAGTATATTCCGCTCCTGAGTGACCAGATGAGCTCCACCGAGATAATGTCCTATCTCGACTTAGGGTCGTGATACACATGCACCCAAAAATCATTTCTCACATGAAAACCCAATTTTCAATAAACACATGAACATGAATGCAATTACACGAAAACCCAGTTTCCATTTACAAACATGAACATGCGTGCAAACATGCAATGTGCAAGACACGACATCAATATCCAACAACCAACAAATCCCATCATAGTCCAAAACACACAAACAATTTCATCCTCCAATCCATCCGACTCCCTTACTCCTCGGACTCAGTCCGACATAACAAACCAGTTCATAGTAAATAAATGAGTTAGCGCAAAAATATATTTAAATCTCAAAAGTTATTTGGAAAAATACTTACAGTTCTATAATATAATACATTTAACACAACAATAGAACAGTGCCAAATGCACTGTGGCCGTGGTTCTGAAAAATCCACTTTTGAACAGGGACAAACCAAGACCCGAGATTGCTAGGGAAGAGCTTAGGAATGTCGGTGAAACTAATGGTGGTAATGGTTGGCCGTGGGTGGCGGCGTAGAGGGCGGTTGAAGACCAAAAAGCCCAAAACGGAAATGGAGTTGGATGTACTTCACCGATGACAGATCGGAGCTGAGACTGGGTGCATTATGTTGCTAAGAGGTCGAGGATGATGTGGTGAGAAAATGGTGGCCGGAGGTGGTGCGACGGCGGCACAACGACGCAAGGAATGCCGCGGCTAGAGGCCGTGCGCGGGAGCTAACGTCGGCGCGAGAGGAGCTGGGAATGGAGGGAGGTGGTCTCTGGCTGGTGGGGAAGCGAAAGGTAGGGACGATGTCTGACATGGGCGGCGCACGACGGCTCTGTGTGGAGAAGAAGAAAATGCACGGGGGAGAGAGGGAGTAGGTCGCACGCACGGGGAGAGAGAAAGAAGAAAAGAAATGGGGAAAAAAGAAAAATAGAAGAAAGAAAAAGGGAAAAGAAAATGAAAGGGAAAGAAATGAGGTTCAATCCTCACATATTGGGTCACACCAATGAACCAACGAAAAAGATTTCAAAACAGCAAATTAAATAAAATAATTCAAACGTAGTAATTAAACGAAAATAAAATAATTAAATCCAACAATAAGTTAATTTAAAATAAAGAGCAATTTAAATAATGAACAATAATTAATAACAAGAAAACAAATCAAAATAATTTTGACAAATTAAAAATCATAAAATAAACTAACTAAAAATCTGGCAAATTTAAAACAAGAGAACTAATATTGAATTTAATAAAAATAATCCTTCAATAAAAATATACTAAAATATGGGGTGTTACACATGGCTGAGGAGATTTAGGCTCACGATGGTTGGCAACTTGCAGAGGAGTTGTTACGATAGCTTAGAAGGTTTCTTGTGTTTATTTCAGAAGGCTTTGTGGGATTTTATAGAGGGAAATGGAGGATTGATGATAGGATTTTTGAGTTGGTTTCCCGTTAGGATTTATCACTAAGAGTATAAGGATGAGGCTTACGGATGGAGAGAGGAAGAAATAAGGCAAGAAGAACTCTAGTGGCTATTGCAAAATCTAATGGTCATACAAATACCAATAGTAATAATAACAATATGATAATCATCCTATTAAAATTAACAATGTAAAATTTGATAAAATAATAATAATAATAATAACAACAATAGAATATGTATAGTTATATCATAAATACATAAAACTTATCTTATGACCTAATCTTAGGATCTAGTTGTTACAAACTCCCATCCTTATAAAAATTTCGTTATTGGAATTTGCTAATACCTCAAGCAACCTACATACTTGTCCATCACATTATTTTCATGTTTCTATTTTAGATCTTCAATCATTTAGTCATCAAGCCTAACATTTCAAAATTTTAAACCTCTATTATTCATTCCTAAATCTCGCATATTTTCCTAATCATTTTACATGTGCACTTACTATCAATGATCACATGCGTTAGAAGTACAATACAAGCCTAGAGTGTATACCTTGACAACAAGATTGATAAAAAAACCTATGAATAATATCACCCAAACCATTATCTTTCTCCAAATAATAGTGAGCAACTGTCTCCACATAAAATAATAAATAAAATTTCCACATAAAATGATAAATAAATCTCCTCATATAATAATAACCTCAAATAAATAGCAATTTAAAATTCTCCAAAGTTCAGAGTCTATAAAATATCTCAATTCTAAAATTTTAAAAAAATGAAATACCACAAAGATCATGTGCCTATGGTTATGGGCTTACATCTCCAATTATAAGTACCTCAATTATAAGCATAGCAACATCAATTAAATTTCTAGATCACCTCGACATCTCGTGACATTCTCTAATAATGTCGACCTAATCATTAAAACTTTAATGTGCATGTCTAAGGCATGCGTGTATGTAAATTATCTTCTACTCGTAAACCTTAAATTCTCGTACCTCAAAAATATATTGACTTCACAATTTCTTTCTATAACTCTATTGTTATCTAACTCTGCGAGACAAGAGATTTTTACTAAAATCTTTTGTCCACTATTCATGCTAGGCAAGATAATCATATCACCTACAATATACCTTCCATCAGACATTGCGAAATACCAAACACCATATGAAAATCTATGTCATAACTCCAAAATCTACAAACAACATTCCCTAATTTCCTTAAATAAGACTCCATCAAATATAAGTCATCTTTGTCCATTCTCATGAAGTAGATACACTATCAATCTTAAAAGTAAAAGTTTCTCAACTTCACCTTCCTTCAATCAATTACACTGTCATAACCAAATTGACACGTAACTCTAATACAAATCATTCTCATAAAATTCTAGATATCCATGCTACATGAAATTCCTAGAGTCATATGCCATAATCTAAAGTAACCATTAACTAATATTTCGATACTGACACAAATAATAACTACAATAGTGCTAACTAGTAAGAGCTATAAAATGTCCTACCATAATAAAAATATCTCAATAACTCTTGAGCGGGCCAAGAACATCCTAGTGACCTTATTCTAGAATTAATGAAATACTTTTTTTTTTCAATATACAGAATCTCTCGACAGGCTCTGATACCAAATTGTAACACCCCATTCCCGTAGGTTAGGAGTGCCACGTGTTTTTTATAAAATAAACCCGGCAAGAGATATCATATTTAATAACATGAAAGTAGAATTTCTTTCATAAAATATTTGTCTAATAAAATGTCCTCCAAAATATTAAATAAATAAACTGAATAAATTTATGTCATAGAAGAAATTCTATTCTAGAAAGTCTGAAACTAAATCAACTGCTCCTTATAATCTTTGCATGCCTGCTCGTGTACATCATCCTCACTTGGATGGTTTAAAAACATGAAAGAAACTAAAATGAGTCAAAAACTCAGCAAGAAATCCATCACAATGTAAACATAATAAACATAAGGTTTTCATAAAAACTTTCATGCTGAGAGCTTAAATTCATGACTGTTCATACTGATATTTATGTTATGCATGACTGATTCATTTGAATTAACTGACTAATCTGACAGGCCAACACACTTAACTCTGACTGCGAGGTTGTGCACCGACCCCATGTCTCGTGGTCGTGAAAGGAGCCGTTGATCGCTTGAGTCTGTGGCTTGCACATCCACTGTGATCTGAACTGCATTGGTACCATGCATCTAATGGTCATTTGATTATCTGATCTGATATTATCTTGCAATTGAACTTAAGATAGTTTACGTATCTTATGCACATGAGATGCATAATATAATACATACATAATTATAATTTTTTGAACCTGAACATGATGCGGAATGACATGATCGTATGCTATATTGGATGACATGTTTGCATGAGAGGTACGTAAAAATGGCTTTCAAAGAACTGGAGCTAAAAATAATTTATATAAGCTGAGCTGTGATGATCCTAATTTGTGATTAAATTATTTACCTCACTGTGCTTCTTCTTGAACCTCACTTCGTAGGTCGTCACCTCTACGTAGTATTAACTATCATTAAATCTGTCTAGAAATAATGTGTACTAATATCCTACTTAATTAAATTCATAATCTAGAAGGTGGTCAAATAAATATTTTGTTTAACACCATAATCAATAAATCCTGATGTTTTAATTTACTTAAATACTAATAACATATTATATTTTAGTAGAATACTTGGGCTATTTTAGATAAGTCATAAAAACCCAAATTCTTAAAAATATGTTTCATTTCTTAACATAATTATTCAAAACTCATAACATATTCCTTAATTTTTCTATTTAAAGTATAACATAATAATTTTATTAAAATCCTACTAAATAGACAAAGGAAATATTAACTAAAATATTAAGCTCAATAGTATACTTTAAAATACAAATCTATCACAATGATACATGTCTAATTAACCTCAAGCCCAGCCCACAAGGAAATTAGCCCACTAGATTTAAATACCAAACAAGTTAAAACTAAGCCCATATTACTTTTTAAAACACAAGTCTATCTAAATAAGTCCAGCACTCGCACTTGGCCACATGGACTTAGGGCCCATACGACTTAAAGGGAGGCTACACTTCAAGAAACACACGAACTAAGAACAATTGAAATGAGAAAAGGTCATGCAATAACAGGGAACTCACCGAGAGGGGGGCATGTGACGGAGATGGGCTGCATGGTGGCTTTGGGTGGCTGGGAATGAAGGTGTCGCAATTGGAGGAGCCTCCTCTGTGGTGGTGCAACGCCTAGAAAGGGAGAGAGAGTTTAAAGAGAGAGGATTCGTTTAGCCGAAAATGAGAGAGAGAGAGAGAGAGAGAGAGAGAGAGAGAGAGAGATGAGGGTGGTGGACAACCATGGCATACCAGGAGGGAGTGGGTGCGACGGGGTTGAGCTGGTCGGTGGTTTCTGGCACCGTGGGTGGTGCTCTGACGTCCCTTGAAGTGGTGTCAGCGTGATCTGGGCAAGGAGGTTGCCGCGGTGGTTGAGTTAGGGGGCAATGCGCTGTTGCAAAGAGGAGGAGTTGCGGTGGTGCTGGCAGGAGTGAGTTTTTTCGACTTCCTGAGGTGGCTACCGTGCAAGAGAAACAAAGGTTTCCGCTTCATGGCTCCCTAACGTGAATTTTCGTGTTTGGCTAAGGAGATTTAGGCTCACGGTGGTTGGCAACTTACAGAGGAGTTGTTACGATGGCTTAGATGGTTTCTTGTGTTTATTTCAGAGGGCTTCGTGGGATTTTATAGAGGGAAAAAGGAGGATTGATGATAGGATTTCTGAGTTGGTTTTCCATTAGGATTTATCACTAAGGGGATAAGGATGAGGCTTACGGATGGAGATAGGAAGAAATAAAGCAAGAACTCTAGTGGCTATTGCAAAATCTAAGGGTCATACAAATACCAATAGTAATAATAACAATTTGATAATAATTCTATTAAAATTAACAATGTAAAATCTGATATAATAATAATAATAATAATAACAATAAAATATTTATAGTTATATGAAAAATACATAAACTTATCTTATGGCCTAATCTTTAGATCAGGTTGTTACAAAGTACCTTTTAGTTGTTGTCCCTCCAAGTGCTCTTTGGGAGAGGGGGAAACGAGAGCTAGGGAATATTTTGTAGCGGATCTTAATTCGCTTTACTCCTCAAATTACCCAAGTACTCTTGTATTGTATTACCACGTTCTACCAATTCACTCAACAAATTGGTTAGTTGTCAAGCATGCAATTAATTTAATAATCAAGCAATAACATAGAATAAATAAAGTTTGTAACACCAATTTTGATTACGAAGGAAAAATCTTTGAAAATCAATTACAAGTAATTCTCAATTAGAATACCTTTGTAGCTTGACTCTCTTACTTGACCAGACAAATGACCCGTTTTTCTTCAACCACAGTAGCAGCTGAAACCTTTGCAATCTTCTCCTGAAACTCCAGTGGTTGAACTAGATCAATTCAACTCCGACACGGAATAAGCACGCACTCAAAGAGATAAAAGGGAAAAGCAGTAGAAAATCATTCGAAAGAATTCTCTCACACTCAAGCGATTCGATCTCTCTCCAATCTCCAAGCTCCGAGAAATAACTGATAAAAAAATACTTCCCTCAGCTGAAATCCTTATTTATATAATCTACCCAGTATTTGATCTGTAATAGGACTCTACTGACGGATTGAGTCTATTAAATATTTAAGGCACAGTAGGAATCAATTGATGGAGGACTCTGTTGAGAATGAGTCTGCTGACGCATCTGTTGACACGTAGCGCTAAGTCTTCTCAACATATATAGTTTCCATTCAACTGGATAATTCTAGATTCGTTGAACTTCAGATACACACACTCTTGACTTATCTAAAACATTATCTAATAATTTCTTGATACACTTCAAATGTTTATAAAATCAAAGTGATTTATATTCATCCAACTTACAAAGCATCAAATAATCTTTATCAATCTAGTCACCTAGTCCTAGCCAAAATCTTGCATTTACAATCTCCCTCTTTGATGGATTGGTGACAAAAATCAGTTTGATGAATTTAGTATGTACTTGAAACAATAACAATCAGTAGACCAAGATCTCGTGAAGAAAATCTTAATCTAGTAATGAGAAGAAATGACATAGAACATTAATTGAAATTAGTCTCCACAAAACCAAAGGTTAGACATAATCTAATCATACTAAAATTTTGTTCTAGTCATCATTAATAACCATGTTCAGTAAACAAGAAATTAAGACATTGCTTAGCTAAATTACATCCCAAAATAAGCAAAACAATTTCTGAATTAAAATATCAAACGTAAACTTCAACTCTGCCCGCTGCTACTGCTACTCCCCATCACTTTTTACTCACCCTTCACAAAAAAATTCAACTTCCCCTCTGCAACACACTTACTCCAACTCTCCATAAATTTCATAATACTAAAAAAGTCGATTAATCTGCTCCTCTGATATCTACTCCAAAAATGCATTCAACTCACCCTCAGCAACACACTTAAATCTGCCAATTTTTGTCACAAATATATCAAGACTTAAAGCTCCTCCTCATTAGAATTAGAAGAATAAATACCAAGCCTATGTGTGTCGAGATGAGGATACTAAGAAAGATATTGATTTGACACTGCAAAAACTCCATCTGATCTTAACTCAACCATGCATTTTGATAAACCAAATCTATGAGTATGAATGCATGTCAAACAATGAGCAAATGATTAAGACAACTTGGTTGAGATAAAAAAAACCAAATACTTGGTGGGCACTACTTGAAATTCGAGATGAACAATGCCATAACCCACACAAAAACCATCCTCAATACATGAAAATCAGGATATACCCACTACTAGAGAAAATATAGACAACTCAACTATAAACAAAGTCCAATCTGAAACCCAATCTGAAACCCAATATACCACATAGGCACCTCACAATCACACCACAAGAAAATCTCAAAATCAATGCATAACTAAGCCCTAACTAAACCCCGAAGAACTTAAATACGATAGGATTGAGAAGAGGGGTGATGCAAATAGAGAGCACGGCTCCCAGGTGAAAACTACTCCTTAAATCGTGGGAGATGAGGACGTATTCAGTTACTAGAATCTTTATCCATTCTTATCTTTTTATTTCAAACTTTTGTTGCTAAGTTGATTAATTCTTTCTTAATTTATTCCCGTAAGACTCGGTTGCTATATCGGCAATCCCTTCCTAGTTTATTTCCTGATCTATAGCACATGTAATCCTTTAAATATGGGAACTGAGAAATGAAAGGCAGTTGCCAAATTTTCTTAGATGATTTTCAAATTTGAGAATGAAGAGATTTCATTAACAGAGAGACTGTGTTTGTATTTTTTCTCCTCCTGGACGTCAACGTGAGGTTGGCTCTTAAGGCTTGCACCATGTTTGGCATCAGAGCAAGGTTTCTTTCCTCAAGGAACTCAGTGTTTCATGCCTGTAACTCATAGTGGTAATTCTTACAATATGTCGAATAACCAAAATCCAAACACTGATCTACCCCAGCTACAAGCACAGATCACCCAACTCGCAGCTGTTCTGGAACAGATCAATCAAAGGTTAGATACGATGGAGGAACGTCGAACTCGAGATGAGTTTTGACCTCACAATAGTAGAGGGCACAGACCTCCTCCGAAAGATGAAGTAGATGGCAACGAAGGGAACAAAGACGATGAAGAATACGGAGAGAGGAATAAGGGACTTGGTGGTCATGAAGTTCACTTTGGGCGGAATGGCCCTGAATTTCCCAAGGGACGAGGAGGACGTGGCTTCGACTGTCACTCTCTTGATGAACTAGCCAAGGGAATGAAGGTAGATGTCCCAGATTTTTTTGGGAAGCTGGATCCCAATGCTTTTGAAGATTGGTTGACGGTCCTTGAGGATTATTTTGATTGGTTCTCTGTGTACGAGGATAGAAAAGTCTGTTATGTCCGTATGAAATTAAAGGGCCATGCACGAGCTTGGTGGGGTAGCGTGGAAGAGCAACTACGTCGTACTCAATGTGCGCCAGTGTCTAATTGGGAAGAAATGAAGGAGTGGCTGAATGAGAAATATATGCCTATTGACTACGAGCAAGTCATGTTTGAAGAGATGCTGCAACTGAGGCAAGAAACATTGACTGTCGACCAGATACAGATCGTTTCCATGAACTGACCGTATGTAGCAAGGTGGTGGAAAACGAGCAACAAACGCTAGCTCGTTACCGCACGGGCTTATATAATGAGCTGCGGAAAGAGATGCTGATAGCACGACTCCGAAATGTTGATGAAGCTTACCAATTGGTTTTACGAGTTGAAAAGCAACTAGGCTTCTTCAATGGTAGACGCATGTCATCTACGGATCCCAGGCAGGAATGCGCACCAACACAACAATTCCAAAAACCACCTCTGCCCACTAACCAAGGTAGACACGCCGTGGTGGGTGACCAAAGAGGAAAGACCAAGCTTATGGGCGATGGACCACAATGCTATAAGTGCAAGGGGTTTGGACATTTTGCTGGGGTATATCCTACGAAGGAAAAAAAAAAAAAAATTGGCCTTTGTGTGTGGAAAAGAACTTAGGATGGTTGATGCAAATGAGGAAGTTGAAGAAGAAGAATATGAAGAAAGTGATGGTGAAGATGTAGAACACTTGGAAGCAACTGATCTGTCCAGTTGTGTCATCCATTGAGTTTTGACTGGCACTAAGAAGAAATTCCAAGGTGGTGGTTCTGATTGGAGGCGCACCAACATTTTCCATACCCGTATGGAGCATAGTGGTCGTGCGTTAAATGTTATCGTTGACATTGGGAGTGGAATGAATGTAATCTCTAATGATGCAGTGGAGCGGTTGGGTTTGATAGTTGAAAAACACCCCACCCCGTATCGAGTAAGCTGGGTTAATGAAGATAACCCCATCTTGGTAAAGCATTGTTGCTTGGTGAAATTTGCACTGGGAAGAAACTATACGGATGAAGCTTGGTGTGATGTGGTCCCTATGACCGTTTGTCATTTATTATTGGGTCGACCTTGGCTTTATGACAGAAAGGTGTTGTATGACGGTTATGTCAATTCTTACTCTTTTCAATTTAATGGCAATAAATTCGTTTTAGACCCTTTGCAAATTTCTGAGTTTGAGACACAACCGAAACAAACAAAAAAAGAAGAGGCTATTCCAGTGCTAACCATTCAGCAGTTTACTCAAGCTCTAAAAGGAGAACAATTAGTGCTGTTGGTAGTGAACTAAGAGGCTAAACATGGTGATGGTATTATCCCCAACGAATTTACGAAAATGCTAGGGAAGTTCCATGACATCATGCTAGATGAAATGCCGAGACAGCTACCACCATTGCGAGAGGTGCAACATGCCATTGATCTACTTCCAGGTTCTTCCTTGCCCAACCTACCACACTACCGTATGAGTCCCACAGAAAATGAAGAACTAAATCGACAAATTCAGCAATTACGTGACAGTGGATTCATCCGAGAAAGTCTTAGCCCGTGCGCCATACCAATTCTACTTACACCCAAGAAAGATAATACTTGGAGGATGTGTGTCGATAGCCGCGCGATTAAAAAAATAACGGTGAAGTACCGATTTCCTATTCCCCGACTTGACAACATGTTAGATTTATTGAGTGGAGCATCCATCTTTACAAAAATTGATCTTCGTAGCGGGTATCATCAAATTCGAATCCGTCCCGGAGATGAGTGGAAGACGGCTTTCAAAACAAAAGATGGCTTATTTGAGTAGTTGGTCATGCTTTTTGGACTAACCAACGCGCCAAGCACATTTATGAGTGTCATGATGCAAGCACTCAAACCTTTCTTAGGCAAATTCGTAGTTGTCTATTTTGATGACATTTTGATTTTTAGCCATTGTTTGCAGGATCATTTAGACCATGTGCAGCAAGTTCTGGAAACACTAAAAAGAGAACAGCTCTTTTTAAACCGTGGCAAGTGTTCTTTTATGAAAAAGCAGGTGAATTTCTTGGGGTTTATTATTTCAGACCAAGGGGTAGAAGCCGATCCTGCCAAGGTTCAAGCAATTAAAAGTTGGCCTGCTCCTCGTAATTTTTTTGAGGTGCGTAGCTTTCATGGGTTGGCAACATTCTATCGAAGTTTTATAAGGAACTTCAGCACTATCATGGCCCCCATCACCGAGTGTTTGAAGTCAAAAAAATTTTTGTGGACTGCTTCTTCCAATAACGCCTTAATGAGATCAAAACGAAAATGGGAGAAGCTCTCGTTTTGAAGCTCCCAGATTTTTCCAAAATATTCGAAGTTGCATGTGATGCATCGCATGTAGGTGTGGGTGGAGTACTCAGCCAAGAAGGACATCCTATCACCTTCTATAGTGAGAAACTCAATGAGACCCGTCAGTGTTATTTGGTGTATGATATGAAATTTTATGCTTTGATTCAAACTCTCAAACATTGGCGTCCTTATTTGATTCATAGAGAATTCGTTCTCTATACAGATCATGATTCGTTAAAACACTTAAATGCTCAAAGTAAGTTGAACGCACGACATGCTCGATGGATGGATTTTCTACAACAATTTGACTTTGTTATCAAGCATAAGTCTGGAACTGAAAATAAAGTAGCCAACGCCCTAAGCACGTGACCCCATTTGTAGGTGATATCGTCGGTTAACGCCTTAGAATTCGACAGTCTGAAGCAGCAATATTCTACAGATGCAGATTTTGGCGTTATTTGGCACCAGCTCACGGAAAACGCGAAGGCAACTAATAATGAATTCTCAGTCAAAGATGGTTTTCTGTTCCACGACAATCGACTATGTATTCCATGCTGTTCTTTCAGAGAATTTGTTATTTCAGAGCTTCATGGAGGGGGCTTAGCAGGGCATTTCGGTGTTGATAAAACATTTTCCATGGTCTATGATAGGTTTTTCTGGCCTCGATTACGACGGGATGTGCATAAAATTGTGGCTCGATGTCGGGTTTGTCAAGTAAACAAAGGGACCAAGCAGCAAGCCGGTCTCTATACCTCCCTTCCCATTCCAGATAGGCCTTGGCATCACCTTAGTATGGACTTTGTGCTTGGATTACCCAAGACACTACGGCAGGATGATTCCATAATGGTGGTGGTGGATCGCTTTTCAAAGATGGCTCATTTCATTCCTTGTCACAAGACTTACGATGCGTCCAAAACAGCGGCACTATTTTTCCAAGAAGTAGTTCGGCTACATGGTGTACGAACTACCATAGTGTCTGATCGTGATGTTAAGTTCATGAGTTATTTTTGGAAGACTTTGTGGGCAAAAATGGGGACAAAACTATTGTTTTCCAGTGCATTCCATCCTTAAACCGACAGCCAAACCGAAGTGACCAACCGGAGTTTGGGAAATTTATTAAGGTGTTTAGTAGCAGATCATGCAGCGAGCTGGGACTTCGTGTTACCAAAAGCTGAGTTAGCTTTCAATAACTCTATTAATCACTCTACTAGTTGCACACCATTTGCAGTGGTATATGGTTTTCGCCCCAACACTCCACTGAACCTCCACTCTCTAACTTTGCCTTCTAGACCCAGTGAAGCAGAGTTGGATTTCTCTAATTACATGAAGGATATCCATGACGAAGTTAAGCGGCGTCTGACTCTCAGCACGGAAGCATATTCTACCTCTACGAATACCAGGCGGAAGGACAGACAATTTCAGGTTGGCGACATGGTTCTTATACGATTAAAACCTGAACTTTTTCCTCCTGGGAGTTTCAACAAGCTACATGCTCGTCGGGCAGGACCATTTAAGGTGATTAAGAAGTTAGGTCCTAACGCGTACGTCATTGAATTACCTGCTGACTACGGAATCAGTCATGTTTTCAACATTGAAGACCTCACTCAATTTCATGATTCAGAGGAACCAGTGCCGGCAGCCTCGGATCTATTTAACCAACAAGATGCAGTTATTCGTGTTCCAAAACATATAGTCCCAAAAGATGAAATTGCGTCAATACTCGATCACCCCTTTGTTACTACGCGGCGCGGAGGGTATTACAAATTTTTAGTACGATGGAAAAACTATCCCTAGTCTGATTCCGTTTGGCTACAAGCTTCGGAACTCAATCGACTTCACCCAGATTTATTTGCTGCCTATGTTCTTCAAAACTTGTCGGAGTCAAGTTCTCCTGAGTGGCCGGCAATTGATGCAAATAGAGAGCACGACTCCAAGGTGAAAACTACTCCTTAAATCGTGGGAGATGAGGATGTATTCAGTTACTAGAATCTTTATCTATTCTTATCTTTTTATTTCAAACTTTTGTTGCTAAGTTGATTAATTCTTTCTTAATTTATTCCCGTAAGACTCGGTTGCTATATCGGCAATCCCTTCCTAGTTTATTTCCTGATCTATAGCAAATGTAATCCTTTAAATATGGGAACTGAGAAAAGAAAGGAAGTTGCCGAATTTTTTTAGATGATTTTCAAATTTGAGAATGAAGAGATTTCATTAACAGAGAGACTCTATTTGTATTTTTTCTCCTCTTGGACGTCAACGTGAGGTTGGCTCTTAAGGCTTGCACCAAGGGGGTTCGGCTAGGGCACACAAAGAGTGAGAGTGCCGTGGGTGTGGGTGAGAGAAAGTATCAGGGGGTTTAGGGGGGGTCTGGGTCGTGTGGGTCTATCACATGCTATATTACTTAAATCACTAAGTGACTTCCCATGCCGTGCACAAGCACATATCTTAGTGTCTCACTGGGACTTAAGCCATTAAAACAGAGACCCACTCCCAAATAAGCAACCACCAGTTCCAGACTTATGCACAAGAAGGTAAAATAAATAAAACTTGACATAGACCATATAATCACACTACAAAAAATCTGGCCTTTTGCAGCGATTTTAAAATCGTCGCAACAAAAATCGCCACAAATATAGGTTATTTTTGGCGATTTTTAAATCGCCGCTCAATTTTGGTGCGATGATGGAAAATCATGGAGGAAAAATGTACAAATTATTTTTTGCGGCGAATTTTGTACCTATTGCGGCGATTTTTGTCGTCACAACAATGTCTCTATTAACTGTAGCTCATTAAATTCCGTCGATTAAATAAAATCGCCACAATATGTACTATTTGCGGCGAACATGGTCGCTGTAAAAATGAATGCGCCCATTTAAACTTATTTGCGGCCAGTCCAAAGTGCCGGAAAAGCTCATTAAATTTAAACCCCCCGCCTTAGGTTTTCCCCTCATTTCGTTCCCTCCTGCAGCCGTCTCTCCCCCTTCACCCTCTCTCTACCCAGTCCCTCTTCTCCCTCAAGCCTTCGCCGCGCACAGCCAGTCGGCCCCAGCACGCCTCTGCGACCTCACCTCGACGGCCACCCCCTCCTTCTCCCCCAGCCCCCACGCCAATTTCTTTCTGGCCTCACCTCTCTCTCTCTCTCTCTCTCTCTCTCTCGGATTTCTCTATATCGCCGTCGCTGGGGGCGCCGTTTGCAACCACCCACACCTAGACGCCGTTGCTAGTCTTCCGTCGGAGCCCCTTCTCCTCTACGCCTAACCCAGCTGCCCGAGGCCCTCCCTTGCTCTGTTTGCAACCCACTGTGACCAAATGAGGAGGAGGCGCGGGGAGTAGGGCAGATGAGGCGACTGAGGCTTGCCAATTTTATTGGGTATTTTCTGTCTTTATATATTGCGTTGGACAATATTTATTAATTTTCTGTCTTTATATATTGCTTTGGACAATATTTTTCTGCATTCATCCATGATATCAAAGTATATTGATTTTTTTACTTTTAACTTTTGGATCATTTGGTATGAAAGAGATGTATATAGCTGACCTCTAGCCAGCTGGGGGAATTGCATTTTACTTGAGCACCATGGGTTATGTATGTCATGGGAATTCATTCGGGTGGCTTGAACTCTAGAGTGTGGGAGTTAAGTATGTCATGTGTGTGTATCCATTAATGCGTATGATCACTAAGCCAGTACTCATGACTTTATTAATGTTGCCAAAATATATATATCTATATTTGGTTAATAATTCTCTTATAAATCCTAGTAGTAGTGGCAGAGCAATATTGAAGCACCGACGTGCGAAGGGACGGAAGGTCCTCTGCACAAAGTCCAACCCCAACAGCGGGAAGCGTGCTTAATTGTCACTCTGCACGATTCAGTCTCAGCGGGTAAGTGCAATGATATGCAATGTTGTCCAGTAGTTCATAGAGGTGGACTTAGTTGGTTTTCCATCTTATGTGCAATGATAACGATTGTAATCCATCATTAGCAGGTACTTTGTCTATAGCAATTCACTTTTTCTGTCATTGTCTTCTCTTGTTCTTGATATATGATACCTTCATAGATATGTTTGATTACGTTTACTGGATACATAAATAGACTAGCACATTGAATTTCAGGTCATTTCTCAAGAACTGTACTGTTCTTCTTTGCCACAAATTTTCTGTAGAATCTAATTAGTCTAGGCTTGTGACTATGCTGGAAAAGATAGTTAGCAGCTTCACCATTAGAAAAAGAAGAAAACAAAGCAAATGTTATTGATGCCCCTAAAATTAGTTGTTCATTAGGTTGTTTGGAACCTCACTCGTCTCATTCCCATCTCAAGTTGGGCAATCTTGTCAATAGTCTCAAGTGTGAGTTTACGGCTACTGTACAGTGCCAAATTCTGTGGGTTTTGTCAGATTTCATTACGTTACTTCATACTAGTTATAATAGGTGATTGAATATGTCAACCTTTGGGCTGCCTAAGCAACTGGAATATCCAAATTCAATGGTATGTGTGCAAATAAGAAGACATATTTTCATGTTAGTGTGAAAGGAAAGCCATTTATTACAAGAAACACATTACATTATTAGTGAAATAATAAGACAAAGAAATGGCATCGTTCTTGTTGCATAGGAATAATTTTTCGATCATTGGCCAGCTGCTACTACCATGTTTATTCATAAAAAAAAGGCTTAATACTTCCAGCGAATATCAATTTGTACATCTACTATGTAATGAGTTTGATTAAAGCTACTTATAAAAAAAAACATGAGTTAGACGAGAGGACTTTGGGGCTTCACTTTCTTAGTTTTCTGGTTCTATTTTCAATAGCCTGTTTTCACAATGCTGTGCATTTTAGGTCATATCATGGTGATCCTGTTTTGAATCCACTTACACCTTGCGACATACCACCTATAAAAAATGTTTTGTGTCTATGGAATAGATTCGAAGACTGAGGTAAAATTGTGTTCTTCATAGTACATATTTATATTTTTCTTAAAAGAGAAACATGTAATCCTTAAAATTTTGTTTTAGTCAAAAGGACACCTTCAATTTTAGAGAGTGCTACTTAAACCATTAGTTAAATTTGTTCCTTTTCCTTTGATATCCTAAGGTCAATAGTGGGTATTATACTGACTTAGAAACAATAGATTTTAGTTTCTTGATGAGTTCTAGTAAACATGTGTGTATATTCCTGAAATCATATGGGTTCATGTGTGTTTGCCTCTTTAGCTTAGACAATTAGAGATTTTGTATTGCATCATAATTTTTTTCTTTGCTAAGTTGTATTGGATAATAATTTCTCTAGTAAATTCTTGTATTCAGTGGTTGTTTAAACTCCACATTTTTAGATCAGTTTTAGTGACTTTCTGGACTAAAACTCCACACTAAAAGTTACTTTTAGTTACCAGATTTTTTTAGACTGGTGAGATGAGATATTGAGAGTAATTGCAGTGAGACGAGAGGATGCGGTTAGGGGTAGCAATTTGTGTTTGTAATAGATAACAATTAAATTTTGTTCCTTTCATACAACTTGCTCTGGGTGGAGAGAGATATCTCAGCCACCAAAGTAGTCTCCTAAACACCCTATTCAGCCCCAGCCTTTTAATATATGTGATCAATATATATATATATATATATATATGATCAGATGCACTTGTTTCCAGGAAATTGAGCCCCAGTTATTCAAATTGCTACAGTCGATTTCATCAAATGCATATCAGCAGCATATGCTCTATGCTCACCTTGATAATCAATCTAAGGTAACACCTTAACTAGATAATTACTTGTTAATTAAAGTTTTAACATTGCTCTCTTAGTTGGACAAAATTTCTTCATTTGGAACACATGCATGAGAAACAACAGATCAGCAGTTGACAGGAAAAGAAAAAATTAAATAATTTTCAAATTAATTTGGTGGACTATTGTAACCTGTCGTTGCAGCTGTGCTATTTGATACCTTCATCAGTTTAAAATTCCTATCTATATGGCCTTTTCAGTTTGTTTATGGTTCCCATTTTTGAACTGTTTTTTTCTTATTTGCTGGACAGGATTACTAATTGTGGGGGGTTCAAGTACTATAATGACAAGAAGTATGCTGAAGTTTATGCACATAAAAGCAGGTAATTTCTTAATTGAAGTTTGTGTATAAAACTAAAGTGTCAAAACAGATATATAAGGATGGTGAAGGTGAAATCTTTTGTTATGGAAACAAGAATCAATCGTTTTGATATTCACATATATAATGTTCTTAAGGCTTTTATATGTGTTAGGAGTTTATTTTTAAACTTAATATTATCAAAAGGTTCCATTTTCCTTTTGATAATATTATTTTTTTCCTTCTATAATGGAGAAAGTAATTATCTAACTCGCATGAGTTCACTGAGTTCTCATGAGAATCACATCGGGACAATTATGGGATCCATGATCAGTTCTTCAAACACATAAGCTCTCGTATTAATTATATACGAGAGAGAGAGAGCAAATAATACCCAAAAAAGTAGTATTCAACAATTAAATGCACCAAATAAATAAATGCAAGTTCAAAGCATAGTGACTTGGTCTTACAATAGATATCTTAACCTTATCATAAATAATTACTAGGAAAAACAGAGGAGAACATGAACTGAATCTTTAGTGTCATGTATACATGATATGTGGGTTTTCTGCTTTACCTATTTTTATTTACATCTAAAATTAGAAGTAATCAAAATGATGAGGGATCTGATATGGTTCATCCCTCTCTTTCTTGCTTAACTTTGGTAACAAAGCTGATCTACTCCTGATGATCATCTTGTCATGTAAATCTCTAGGGACCTCAGGTGGTCTAACTGACCTAATCAAAGCCCAATTCACACCCTTGAAGAACTCATGCCTCTTGATCTCAACAGAACCCTTTAAGCTTCCAATTCTCTTGTTGGGATTCTTCACCAAGACCTTACATATGAGGTCTTGAACTTTCACCATCTCTTCAAATTCTTTGCTGCTACTAATACCAATTTTTGGAAAGGTCAGTGGCAGTTTAAGGATGTTGATGAGAGTTTAAGTACGTACAGGGAGATATTACTGATTTTAGCGCTGGGAAGCTCTCTTATTTTGAAAACAGATCATGCATTTAGTGATAGCACCCCAGAAAATCGCCAAAGTTTTGTTAAATAAGCCCAAATAGAATGTTTTGTTATTTATAACTAGTCCTTTATATATAACTGTTTTTTTCAGTGTGTATTGATGCATTTTATTTCCACTTGTCAGATTGGTGTTTGTTGAGATGGAAATATCAAAGCTTGTGGCTGCCAAGTATAACTCGTTTGAAGCAATCTTGTAAGCCATGATTCTGCCCACACCTCATGCCCAGGTCCCATTTGAACAGTTGACATATTTGAACAATGTATTCTCAATATTTAGTAGTTAATGCATGGGTTTTGGGTTCCGAATGGTCCACCCCAGTGTATAGCCCATAACTACATTAATGTGAATTCCCCACCTGAATGGATGAATTGAATGTCATTAATTTATTATCTTAGATGGAAATAGTGCTCAAAGATTTGGAAATTAGGTTCCTACATGTTCCCAAGGCTTATATAATGAAAGTTCAATATTTTCCTTTATGTTTCCTGTTTCTTACTATTTAATATCATAAGGCATGGGTTTAATATGACAATATTATTTTAGAAGTCAACATTAAGTGCAGTTTATGTGGTTAACTATAATTAGTTTATTATTTCAGGTCAGTCAAACAATATTAATAAAAATTCATATTTTAAGTAATATTATTTGACTGACTTGAAATAATAAGGCAAATAGTGTTAATTACATAAACTGTAAGTGTGAGTTTGCATATCCAACAAACGTCTGGGGGAAGCGCGAAAAAAAAAAAAAAAAAAAAAAAGAGCATTTGCGGCGAACATTAAGCGCCGCTATAGTGAACATGTATGCATTTGCGGCAAAACATTTCGCCGCAAAAACTTATGATTGCGGCGACAGAGTGATGTCGCTGCCAAGAATAACTAGTTTTGCGGCGACTAATTTGGCATTTGCGACGGCAACTTTCGTCACAATAGCCTTTTCGCGGCGATTATGTTGTTGCCTGGAACCTTTTTTCTGGCGAAATTTTTACATCATTTGCGGCGACAATTAGTCGCCGCAAATGGTGTCAGTTATAGCGATTTTTGAAAATCGCCGAGATTGAGCGAAAATGACTTTAGGATTGTGGCGATGCTGCGGCGATTGATAAATCGCCACATTTGAACTACAGTAGCGATTTTGTGCATCATTTGCGGCGAATTTTAGCGCTGGAAAAGCCCAATTTTCTTGTAGTGTCAATGAACAAAAAAAGTATACAAAAAAAAAAAAAACTATTTTCGAAAATTCTTTTTCCTCCTTTTTTTTTTCTTTTTATTTTTTTAAAAAATTGAGTCAATGTACATGCCTGAGTGCATCACAAGTCCAAACATAGTATCACTCACATAGCCAAAAATAAAATACGCTCTTATTTACAACAATCACAATAGTTGTTCACACCTCATAAGTTCATCAATATCAAAGTACTTCATGTGAGTGTGTGAGTGATAATACTTCAATGACTCATATATATGAATTTTTCATTCTTTTTTTTTTTCTTTCTTTTCATAGATACTCTCAAGAGATTGTCTCTTACCTTAAAAGCCACATTCTTGACTTATCTAAAACATTATCTAATAATTTCTAGATACACTTCAAATGTTTATAGATAAAATCAAAGTGACTTACATTCATCAAACTTAGAAAGTATTAAATAATCTTTATCCATCTAGTCACCGAGTACTAACCAAAATCTTGCATTTACACATATATGATCTACCTCACCAACCACCGGGAAAAGAGATAACTTCAGAAGACTTTGCATGGAATGAAGGAAAAGTATACTTTACTTCATGCATGGTTTCTTTGAAATGATAAGAACATGATCGATCGTTATTATCATGGGGTTTGAAGCTATTTAGAATCTGATAGCCTGTGTGTGTGTGTGTGTGTAAGAAATTGGTTGTCTTGATTAATGTTAATTAATCTATCTATAACCTTTTTTCCTCCAATAATGAAGAAAGGAAATCCCGAAATTAGTAATCCAATAAAGCTAGTTTTCGTCGCTCAGGTTTCTTGAAGGGATGATCGTCCAATGTGCCTAGCTAGCTGGCCCTATCGATGATCCCTATATATTGTGAATGCAAACGCTAGCTAGCTAGCTCCCCAAAGACAGATAAAATTAAAATAAATAAATAAAATATCAACGAACAGTACTGAAGGAAAGCGTACGTAACGTCCGATCAATTGCATGATGTGTTCAATCGATCAGCGGGCATGCATGCAGTACGTAGCCAGGAATCCCATAACATGTACTGGATTGAGTAAGCTGGGATGGTCTAATGATTGAAGAAGACAACACATTTCAGATTCATGAAGTGGTGCATCATCATCATGTGGTCCCTAGCCTTCACGCTTTTCTTTAATATATTCATTCAAAAGAAAAGCCAAAGTCATCTAGTATTAGTAGTAGTTGTTGTACTGTTGCGTCCATCGATCTCAAACATTCCTAATTTCCCGCCTCATGACTCACGACTCTGATCATCATCAGCATCATCCGATCCAATGCTCTCTCACCGTCCTCCATCATCGACCATCCCCTAGCTACCTAATTATATATATATAATGCTTCTGACGACGACTCGTCGTGTTCTTGTCATGCACTCTCCCCTCGCGCCTGCATGACTTGCCCTTTTCAACTACGTACGTAAGAAATAGTGCACTCTGATTCCAATTCGTTTTACCACCTTAATTTAATCTCATACCGGCGCGCGGCCTTCTCGATGATCTAGCTAATTAATTAGTTACTAGCTAGGTAATTCTTCTACAATAAACAATTAAACATCTCATGGTTAATTTATCAGGACCGCAGCAAGCATATATGCCAGCATGCATGCATTAATTAGTTTCCAAATTAAAAGATCACTTGGTAACTAATGCATGTGACTTAAAGGATCAGTTGCATGCATGCATGTTTTGGTAGATATTTCGAATATTAAAACAAAATTTAATATTCTTGATATGAAATTAATGCAGTGATCGATAATTGCGCGTACATGAGTTATTTGAACAGTTCTAGCTACTTGTGGTTGTGGGCTCCTTTTCCTGAATATCTTTTCACAATTATATGAATATATACAAGGCAAAAAACATAGAATTGTCCAACAGATAATAACATTCCTGAACTTTAAATGCAATCATTGGAATATCAAAATCTAAACCAAAGCCACCTTAGCTGTTAGATATATATATGTATATGCAGTGCACTTTTATATATCTTGATCAAGCAAGCAGATCAGGCAGATGGTCCTGAAAGAAACTGTAGTAGAAGAAAATGATTATTGGTCGATCATGATCAGCATGCAATTATCAGGTACAGTTACCACAATAAATTTGAAGGACCACGAACCATTAATGCAGTAAAATCTAATAAATAATATCAAAGGGATTGGTCCAGATTAAAACCCATTAGCATGTGAAGCAGCATGTGTACGTACAATACTGTGGGGAAAGCTGCGTCGGGGTGGCGACATGTAATGCCGCCTTTCCGTATCACGTGCTTTCTGGACCATACTACGCTGTCTTTGTACATAGCCCTCCCAAAGTCTCAAATTAGTGGTTGAGACGTCATGTTGATGATCGATCATCCATCGATCTGCCTTTCGATTAATCATGTACAGCTACATGAGATCGATCGATGTAGAAATATTGCAAAAGTATCGATCCCAAAACTCAAAAAGACAATGTCACAACATTGACATACATATTAATGTTTTCTTTTTCTCGAACCAAGTTTTTCATCCCAAAAGATTATTTTGGTGGAAAAAGTTGTAGATCAACAACTACTAGCTATAGAGCTTGTGCCAAAGGCACGTGCCTGATTGACATAATCCCGACCTTTTAAAATAGAGATATGAAGTTTGAAACCCTCATCCCACTTCTAAAAAAAAATATGGAGGTCTGAAGTTTGAAACCCTCATCCCACCTCTAAAAAAAAAAAAAAAAGGAAAGGGCTATAAAGCTTTTGATTACTTCCTTAAATAATTTTTTCTTTTTTAAAAACGAGTGGTATTAACAAATATTAAGAGGAGAAAATGGCAGAGACATTCAGCCCCATTGATCTTAATTGCTGGGCGTTTTTTCGAGAATTATTTCAACTTTTGATGATTAAAGGAACGTTAGTGGGAGAATGAGAAACATGCACCAACCCAATAGAGAGCGTATTCATGTTTTCCAATGAAACTTTTCTTTTTAAGAGAAAGATATATATATATAAAAGAAAGGGAAGGATCGAGCACTAGTTTGAAAATTCGGATACGTGGTATATATAATCTTAATTATTATATATAATTGAGTGCATGTAATTATATATATTTTTTGATCATTTAAAAGGTCAATATATTATCAGTTTTAATAATTTAAAGAGCAGATGATCATAGTAATTAATTAAAAAAGTGCCAAGTAATTATTTTTTGAAAAAACAAAAAAAGAAGAAGAAAAAAGAGAGGAAATTAGAGTCGGCAGCAAAAGGAATTAAGGGGCCGTTTAAGTGGAATGATGGGATCTGCATGGGCCAGGCAATTATTAGTAGGGCACCATTTGCTGGTCCTAAGTGGGATTTTTGGAAGTAGAAATTTCTTGACGGTGATAGTCTACCTTCCGTTTATTGTATGTATATATTATATATGAGGCCAAACATTCCATTTTTTTGTATTGCTCATCAAACTCCATTCGGTCGGAATAAATCCTACAAAAATAGAATCACTAGTTGAGAAACCACACTACAAAAAAAAAAAAAATATTTGTGACGATTATTTATAACGAGAATGACTATTTACTAGGGCTGTGCAAAATGGGCCGTAAGCCCTATCCGTCCGAAAGAACCGACATCCCCAACCTGTGAAATGCGGGTTCATCGGGTCAAATGTATGATAACGGGTTTTAGATAAAACAACCCGTTGAATCCGTCGAAACTGATTACTGAAGACAAAAACACACTGAACTAAAGACGCTGAAGATGAAAACACACTGAACTGAAGACGTTGAAGACGAAAACACATTGAAGTGAAGACGAAAACACTCTTATCTCCAATGCGGAAACCCTAGTCCCTATCACCGTTATCTGTCGCCGTCGCCGGTCGCAGAGGTCATCGCATAGGTGCGTTCTCTCTCTCTCTCTCTCTCTCTCTCTCTCTTTCTCTCTCTCTCTCTCGGTAAGATTTAAGTTTTCTGCTTGGGTCTGACAGAATGCGACCAAAATCACTTGCATAAAATAGTGAGATTTTCCTATCATCTACTGATGAATCCTTTGAGAGGATTTTCAAAAGGGGTGGAGGGATCAATCTAGACAACGCTCGACTGTGGCGTTCCATGGCTTGTCAAACTGCAGATCGATCATATCCTAAAACCTTAAGCAAAAACAGAGATAAACACACAATCACACAACACAAATTAATGACATCTCACTGGCCATGAACCATAATCCTTGATTAACGATGGGGTTTGAGAAATGAAGCCCAGCCCTTCACTTCCTTCATCTTCTCTTTTGTTGTTCTCTTAGGATACATCGTTGGGATTTCTTGGGTTATTATCAGCGTCCTTCATTCTTCACTCTCAAAATAAAAAAGCAGGTAGCAGAGAAAAATCAGATGAAGATAGATCACCAACGTTTTAAAATTAAAAAAGGGAAAACAGAAAACCCGAACCGACCCGTAAATTACAGGTCGGGTCGGACCGGTTTGGAGCGCAAATGGTATCGGTTCGGGTCGGACCGGGTCCATACCCGCTTGGATGGTATCGGGTTGCAGCCCTACTATTTACGATGAAAATAAATATATTTTAATAAGAAATAATCATTTTCACAAGAAATAACTTGACACAATTAAGCTGTTTTTTTATAGTGCCAAAAATAAAAAACATTAAAAAACTATTAACTATTAATTATTTATATTCAATGTTCATTTGCAAGCAATAATGTATAAATTATAATATTTATAAATATTATTTATTTTCAATACTACAATTTTTTTTTTAAAAATGGCTGCCACGTATACAATGCTTCGATATTATGTAGATGTAATTTTCAATAAAGAAAAGAAAGAAAAAAAAATGTGTGTGCCAATATTAATTATTTATTTATTTATTAAACAACCGATTTGGTTATAAATTAGTTGTAATTAATTGGATCTATTGCTTTCGTAAGAGATGATGATGATGATGATCAGTACCATTAATAATTATTAATCATATACCAAATGTCCTTAATTCTCCTTTTCTTAATTATTAATTCGAGCTAGCTAGCTCTTTGTGCAAAGTACGGCCTGTATATTAAATTGCTGATCATCATGTGCTTAAAAAAACTTGTGATTCCCCCGCCCCATTTTCATCATTCATCTCTTTTCTCTAATCGGTATATATATATATATATATATATATATATATATATATTTATATATATATATATGAATATATTTATATATATATATATGAATAGATCGAGCTTTGATCTTCATTGGCAAAGTCTTCATCATAAATACATGAGACCCCATCAACTAGTGTTGACAGGGTTGAAATTGTGGTTGGAAAGCGTAAGCGTGTATGAATTCCAAAAAAAACAAAAAAGGTGGTCCGAAACTCCGAGTTATATATTGATGCTGATATATATATATATATATGAACAGAAAAGATAGCATAGTGATATAATACAATAAGAATAAAGATTATATTGATGTATATCATATCGAAAAGCTAGTGATCTACAAATAGATAGCATAGTGATATAATACAATAAGAATAAAGATATATTGATGTATATCATATCGAAAAGCTAGTGATCTACAAATATATATATATATATATAGAGAGAGAGAGAGAGAGAGAGAGAGAGAGAGAGAGAGAGAGAGAGAGAGAGAGAGAGCGAGCTAGGGCTACTTCATCTAGTTAATTCATGCATGGGACCTTTTACAAGGCATCTAAAGGAACCTTCTGATCTTAATCACGTTTTTTATAATTTACTTAATTTTGAATGCCTTCTTTTGGTTTTCCACAGTCTAAGACATGATCATGTAATGGTCTCTAGAACGCTCATATTAATGGTCAAACCTGGCTAGCTATAGACTCAATGCCAATCCAAGTTTTGTTCTCTCAACACATCTCATCTAATCTCATCCCATCAATATATATCATTATAATAACTTTCATAAATTCTTATATAAAATATAATAAACCATTCAACTTTTTCAAATCTTAAAACAATAATAATATTAAAAAATAATATTATAACAATATTATTTTATTCAACTTTCAACTTTTATTTCAACTCATCTTATCTCAATTCACTATCCAAACCTAACCCATTTAAGTTTTTGAATGTCTGTTCAATTTGATAAGATATATGTAATGGTCCCTGGCTAGCTACTCCTGTCCTAGCTTGTATTATATGTATATCTGGGACTCTCTACTGATCCTGAGAGTCACTATAATTAAGGATGATCAATCATAATTCCTCGGAGAGATAGAGACAATAAAACAAAGTCAAAATCATGGAAACATCATTATTAATGTTGCAATGTACAGTGATTACAATAATACTACATGCACGTACGATCACCAGTACTGCTACCATGCCACGGCCAGTAAAAACACACACACACATATAAGGGTAAAATATCCTAAACTACTCTTTTGGTTCTTAATTTTAACCTTTCTAAATTTTTAATGTTTCTAATCACATCCCCCAGCAGTGATATTAACACAGATTACACAAGAAATGAAAATTTCCCTCAGCACTCCAATCCTCCAAACTTCTTACCCTATATGTTTACCTAGCTAGCTAGGTCGATCGAGTGCACGCAATTTGAATGTTTTTATCCTTATCGATGCTAGTACTTTTTCTAGCTGTTCTTTCCCTGCATGCTTTCCTCTAAACAAATGGGGCAGCTTTAATTTCATGGCACAATCATCTTGTTCATGGCTCCATTGAAGAAGATTATACACGGTTGATTGCATCGATCTGTAGTCATTTTTATCAGCTTATAATTCATGTCGTGGTAGTATAGTGCACGAGCAAATGAAAGCCATATAATTGGATGTGGCTCAGCTTTCCAGCTGTGCTCTAAAGTCTATATCTTCTGCAATCTTCCTGGCATCGGCAGACGTGCCTAGCAGGCCACGTTTGGTGAATCCCACAGCGTACAGCCCGCATCCGCCTTTCCATCCTTTCGGGAATGGTTCCCGAGGCAACCCATCTTTCTCGGAGAACATGTCACTCTCCTGATGACAACAAAATTTCAACTTCTTACAATTTCCTTTACTCGTGAATGAACACATGCTTGAGATTGTATATACATAAATTATATAAGCACATGCTCCTACCTTTAACCAAGATGGGACATTACTTTTGTATCCCGTGGCCAAAATGATAGCATCGAACTTTTCTACTTTCCCATCAGCGAACTCCACAGCATGGTGCGTTAGTCGCTTTATTGCGTTGTATACCTATATCCACGATGTGGGGGTGAAAGTTAGCTAGGCTTCTAGTTATCAAGGTGACATGTTTGATCATGTTACAAAACAATGTGTTTCAAAGTTGTAAAAAATGTCTGATTATTTAAGGACTAAGAGTTACACACACACACACACACACTCTCAATGAACCTTGATGTTCCCTGTCTTGATCTTGGCGAGTGTTCCAACATCTAACACGGGCGTCTTGCCAGACTTGTTCTTGAGCTCAAGAGGACCAAGCTTTGGGCGATTTAGACCAAATTGAGCGGTGTCCCCAAGCATCATGCGTGACATCAGAAGTAAGAATTGATCCACGAGGGGCATGGGGAGCCACTTGAGCAGCCACATGGACAATCCAAAAGTTGATCTTCCCAGCATCTCCTGGGGCAAGACATGCACCTGCAACATAATTTTAGGAAAAAGATCATGTGGTTAAAATAATAGAAATTAAAGGGCTAAAGATGTTGCATGGGACCTCTGATGATCAGTCCCGATAGCTCGTGTTAATCATTTGTGCCTCTTCTAGGGCATGACTTCCATGTCATTTTTCCATACCTAAAAATCTGCAAAATTGACACTAACTTCGGAGTTTTTTTTTTTTTAATTTTGTAGTAACAATTTTATATAAAAAAGGTACAATATTAGGCTATATGACATAAGATTTTGTTCTGCTGGCCATTGTTGCGCATGCCAACAAGTAGCAAGAAAGTTAGAAAATGATGACCTCTTCTCCTGATGAAAAGTTCTTTATGGACAGACTCGATTTTTTTTTTTCCATGGCTTTTACTGTTTACAGACTTCCGTTTTCTTTTGAGTAAAACCCTCGCCAGAATAGAAAAATAAAAGTCCAGATTAAGTCAACACCACAACAGTAAAAAATCGTCGAGCACAAAGAAAAACAGGAAATTATTAACTGCCATAAATCAATATTAAAGTTATATCATTTCCGCCCATACTTATAAAGCAATGAGAAGAACCGCTTCGGGAAATGTTTGAATAAACTTCACAAAGCTATATATTGCTGTTTAGCAGAGGTTTGAAATGTAATATTTCTTGTGTCGGAAGATTTCAAACTTCTTAATTTAATGGTTTCATTTCAGCTAATTTTGATGCTGTGAAGCAAGAACAACTTGCTCATGATAAACTGATCAGCTGCCTGTTTATCAAATATAATAGTCTGAGTTTAGTTTGATAAGAATTTAAATATGCTCACCGAATCTCTAACCACTAGGGAAGGGCGAGCATTATAGTTGCAGAGATCGAAGCAGACCTCCATGCCTGAGTTCCCGCATCCAACCACCAAAACACTCTTTCCACTAAACATATCCCCGCTCTTGTACGCACTTGTGTGGATCATAGTTCCACAAAATTCATTCATTCCCTCAATTTCTGGCACAACATTCTCTGCATTCTCTCCAGTTGCAACTATCAGCCATTTGCTCGCGTACTCTGCTTCTTCATTTTTCAAGCTCTTTGTCTTAACCCTCCAGAAAGCTCCAACTTGATCAAACTTTGCACTCACCACTGTTTCGTTGAATACAGGTTTTATCTCAAAACGGTCTGCGTAGGCCATTAAATATGCCACAAACTGTTGTTTAGTTGGGTACGTAGGGAAATTCTTGGGGAATGGCATGAAGGGGAGCTCACAGAATTTCTTTGGAAGGTGAAGACGGAGACGGTCATAGGTCTTTTGCTGCCATAAGGAAGCTAGGCAAGCAGCTCTTTCGAGAATTAAGCTTGGAATACCTCTTTGTTTGAGACAAGCTGCTGCAGCTAAACCTGAAGGGCCAGCCCCAACTATGACAGGCCCTGGCACCCACTTATACCTTGGCTTCGCCGTCTTTTGGTCGAGATGGTCATGGATTCGCTTGCCTCCCAATTCTTTCAAGTAGTCCATAAACAGCTAGCTGGTGAGAAAAGCCAAAGGGAAAGAGTTGCAATAAGATTTAAACTGATCACTTGGCTTCAGAGTGCCATGGGTCGACGTTCATGCAAAAGAAGAAAACGGAGGATGATATCGATACGTGATTATGACAGAGACTCAACTAATGGAATAGAGCTCGGGAACTCTGGCGCTCTCTTTGAGTGAGTATTAGGTGAGATTTTGGACAGAACATATTGGGAAGTCCTGGATTTCTGGAAATACGGATCATCAGGAGGGTTTCAGACACTTTTAGGAAATGTGGGCTTGATCTTTTGGTTATGTTTAGTGGAGCTGAAAATGGAGAGCCAGATCAGCTGCGGAGCATGAAGAGGAAGAGCTTTAATTTGCTTAGAGAGCTGGAATGAGAGAACAAGAGAGGTTATTTTATTGTGGCAGTAGTATAGTGGGCTTGGGGGTAGATATATCGGTGGCTCTTGGTTAGGTTTTCTTTTTTGTTAGTTTTCTGTGCAGAAAAGGACAAAGAAGGGAGGTGTGGGACCAAAGATTAGAGTTCTTTACATGTACCTTTGATTAGGGCATCTACGGAATGTGCGAGACGAGTCTACAAAGAGTCCCACCAAATGAAAAGCTGTAATTACTGCCCGCTTGGATCTTTATACGTTCTTATAAATCTCAATATCTAAATATTATTTAAATATAATTATTCTTTAATTTTAAATTTTCAAATTTTTCATTTAATTATTTTCTAATCATTACAATTTTTTTAAATTTTTAAATAAATATAAAAAATAATTCAATTTTTTCAAATTTTAAAATAAAAATTATATTTTAACATTAATATTTTCACTTTATAAAAAATAAATAATTAAACATTAAAATAATCTAAATAATTTTATTCAACTTTTTTTTTATTTTTTAAAAATTTATAAAATATCATAACATAAATTATTTTATTATTATTTATAAATTTCTCATCACATTTCAACATCATTCAGGAGTAAGTAGAGAGATAAAATATCTTAGCATCCTGCCTATAATTACCCGAATTCATGACCCATGCACATCCTCGATCAAACCTTATAAACTTAATCATCAAACCAACCAATAACATCCTCCTATGTACACATATACTTTACCCCACAGGTTCAAATCATATATATAGAGAGAGAGATCTACACGTACTTTTTACAACGACATGTTGCTACTCCAGTCACCCATTGATGGCACTGCTCAATCAAAAGCAGTGGGCGTTGGGGATGAAATGCAGATCATGGTCAACCAATATTGTTCTAATTCACTACAAGAATTATGGGTTTTTACCATGAATTTTTTTCCCTAATCACACGGTGGTGGCAAATAATTACCGAATCACACGAAAACTATTTGTGAAAAATAAAACATGCCTTTTCTCACAAAATTCTGTCGGGAAGTAAAACTTTGTGGAAAAAATATGTTTTTACAGAGGAAAAAGATTTATTGTGGCGATATTTGTTCGCCGCAATATTTGTTGTAGTATAAGTATGTTATATATATGGACGTCTTGAAAATGTTTGGCGTGATTTGCAGCCAAGTTTTCAGGCCCCAAACTATATAATATTCTGACAGAGAGTCTCTAGCGAGATCAAAGATATATAAACCCTAGAACCAGATGTTTGAATAATAAGATGATTTATCGATCGTGTCCCAAAATCTTATGATCTCTAAGTGACTTATCGATCAGCCTAACACATTTATTACATAACTTGTTTTACTTAATTATATTCATCTGTCACTCAATTTCACTTAAAATAGATCAATTCATTTAGATAATTTTATTTGATGATTTCATAGTCACTTTTATGTTTTTTTTACGTTTCTATTGACATGTCTTTAATTTCTCAATTTGATTATGTCATAATCTCTCCCCGTTATGATTATAAGTCACTAAAAGAAATTTGACTTTTAGGGATGAAATTTGTTAGGAACGAATTAAATTTTGTCCCTAAAAGTCATTTTTGTCTCAAAAAATGCCTGAGCTACTAAATTCGTTCGAATGGCAAAATATCCATTCGAACAAGATATTTTGTGACGAACAAAATCGTCTCAAAAAAGGAAAACCGTTCAAATGGAACAAAATAGATTCGAACATAGAATTAATGTCCATTTGAACCGTATATAATCTGTTCGAATAATAATATTGGCAGAAAATTAATTTATTTTTCTCGAGAAAAGTTAATAACCGTTCGAGACACTTTTTAAATTAATTTTTTTATTAGTATGGATTTGTGCATATATTTTTTCCATTAAAGTAATAAATATTTTTTCCATTAATTTGTTATCATTTTCAAAATATAAAAATGTATATATATATATATTATATTATGATTTGCAGTTAAAATATTTATAAATTCATAAATGAATTTTATGTAATTAACTTCAAAACTTTATAGTGATTTCTTTTATGTTAAATTTATATAAATATAACTTTAAAAATAGTATCATTTTTTATATTATCATGAACGACAAGTAAAATGAAAAAAATAAACAAAGTAGTAAACACAAAAAATAAAAACCATATATTAATTACATCTCAAATATATAATATTCAATACAACATAAAAAAGTAAAATAATAATTAAAACGATCATTGGGTCCTTAGTAGATCAACATCATCTTGCAACATTTTAATAGATCATTCCAGATCCCTAAGCTTCTCCACGATGGGCTCAACGAACTCCACAAACAAAGCTCGTACCTGATCCAAATAGCCCCAGGAGTCTGTTTCTCAACAGTAGTAGCACTACTAGAAGTTGGATCTATGGGAGGATCACTAGGTTGTTCTGGTGCAGTCTTCCGCAAGTGCCCATTGCTCTTGCTGAATGTGATCTTGTTAAAGGGCCCCATCTGTGGCGACCTCCCCTCAGTGGCCAACACTGTAACCCCGGATCGGAGTAGAAGGTTAGATATCAACAGTGCAAATAGTAGACTACCTCTACTAGAAAAGCGTGACTCCGATCGAATGCGAAGGAATAAATACAATACCAGATCAATGGGATCCCCCCGTGCTATATGCAGCAAAAATCTGGTTCGATCGATCCCAAAATCAGTCTTGTGTTTTTTCAGATCGATATTATAGCCACGATAATCGTTTGTGAGACCATTATCATGTAGATCTTCATCCTCACTACCATCTGAACTAGCATCCGAATTTGCATTCGGGGTTAGCGTAGAGGATGCGGCCGGTGTGTCAGAATCAAATGATGCGCCGCTGGTCCCCGTGTAACTGCTGCAGGATATGCGTCAACCAAGCTTGGGATGTCAAGGAACTCAGCAATAATGCGGGGAGAGAAATTAATAGTCACTCCCCTGACCGATAGGGTGTAGAAAAAAACATCAGCGCTAAGTTCTCCCATGGCACGGTAGAACTCACCAACTATTTCTGGATATATAGTCCCCCGTTGCTCACAGATCGGTATCCATCTTCGCTCGATGAAGATGGACTGTATGCTTCGTCCCTCCCATGAAAGATCGAAGAAGTCAGACAAAATGACTGGACGCTCGACAAGTATAGGCCTCGTCTCTTGAGCATGAGCTGCTCCACTAATTTGGCTGGGCTGATCTCTCGCACGTTTTTTTCTACTGGATACCATTGATATATTATTTAACTGTAAGGAAAGTAAGAATATAATTAACCATAATATTTTAAATTATATTATTGAGGAATTATTGTATATTGAATTGAATTGAAATAATTCGTTCGAACAGAACATATTTTGTTCGAACTAGTCAAATCTATTCGAATGGACTGGTCTGTTCATTCGAACGGGAAATCTTTGTTCATTCGAACGAATTTATTTTGTTCGAACAGAAATAATGATGTTTGGCAACTGAACGTTCGAACAGACTAGAGTTAGTTCGAACGTGAAGAAGCCAAACAGCCATGGCTGAGTCGACTCAGTCTCGAACTGAAAAACTTCCTATCTAGATGTTATCATTTGTTTTAATCGGTAGAAATGATTAAGGAGTGAAGCCCAATCATTTCTACCGATTATTTTGATGTTATTTCTACGGAATACACCAAAATGGATGGATTTCGGATTCAAAATCCATACCCCCAAACACAACTCATTCATGCAAAAAACTAAACAATAGAGGTGGAGAGTTGACCCATACCTCTTAGAAGTTCAAATGTTGAGTTGCAACGGCGGTTGAGTGGTTTTTTCGCTGCGGAGATAAGGGGCGAACTTAGAGGCTCTCGGCGGTTGCTGGTTCGAATGAGAGAGTTTGTGGAATTGTATTCGAACTACGTCTATAATAACCGTGGCATCTCGTTCAAACTGGATAAATATTCGTCTGAACGGTTATTATATTAATATATTTATAATTATATTACTAATAGTAGTATATAATAATACTAATATTACAAAGTACAAAAGTATTAAAATAAAACTAATAATAGTATTAAAAAACTTTTAATTAATATATTTAGTATATTATTTGCAAATATATTTATTCAATTATACTGAGTATGTACTAAGTACTTAGTATAATTACAATGGCTTAATTATATATCTACTATATATAAGTTATGATAACTATGCTCGTATAGTTTATATAAAATTATAACACTAACTATAGTTACTAGTTATATAATTGTAGTGTAAATATTATATATAGTTACTATATAGCTATAGTAGTTATTAACTATAGTAGTTATTAGTTATATAGCTACTACAGTGTAAATATTATATATAGTTACTATATAGCTATAGCTATTATAAGTTATGATAACTATACAAGTTAATATAATTAATATAAATATAGATATTGTAGCTATTAGTTATATAGCTACTACAATATAAGTATTATATAGTTACTATATAGCTATAACTATTATAAGTTATGATAAATATACAAGTTAATATAATTAATATATATATAGTAGCTATTAGTTATATAGCTACTACAGTGTAAGTAGTATAAGTTATGATAACTATATAAGTTAAAATAATTAATATATATATAGTAGTTATTAGTTATATAGCTACTATAGTGTAAGTATTATATATAGTTACTATATAGCTATAGTTATTAAGTTATGATAACTATACAAATTAATATAATTAATATAAATATAGATATAGTAGTTATTAGTTTTATAGGTGCTACAGTGTAAGTATTATAAGTTATGATAACTATACAAGTTATCATAAGTACTATAGTTACTATAGTTACTATAGCTACTACAGTGCAAGTATTATAAGTTATGATAACTATACAAGTTATCATAACTATAGTAAGTAGTTACTATAATTATAAGTTACTATAACTATACTTATTATATTTTATATTACAATGTAGTAAGTTATATAATATATAGTGCAAAATTAGAAGACCAAAAGTATATATAAATATATATATATATATATATATATATTAATAAGTACTATATATTGATAGTTAGTATATAATATAAGTATTATATTAACTATTATACTTGTAGTACATTATATATTATCAATTATAATATAAAATAGTTGCTATAATATATAGTTATTATATACTATATAATATTAAAATATTTTGTGATTAGTTTGAACCCACTAACGTCCCGTTCGAACAGTTTCATTTCGTAGAATGTGTTTGGAGGGAAACTTCACGCCAAATACTATGAATGTTTGTTTATTCAAATGTGAAAATTCGTCATTCGAACGCACTGGTCGGATAGTGTTACGAAAATACCCTTTGAGCTTATCTACATTTAAAGAATATGCCAAGGAATATTCTGATTTGTAGTTCGAATAACAAAATTACACGTTCGAACGTGAAATAATTCACGACAGATTTGGCGCCTATTCAAAATTTTCTTGTTCAAATGCATAAATGTCCAGTTTGAACGAGACTTCACAGATTCAAGTACCTCAACCTTCAGTACATTTTCACAATTGATGAAAATTTGTTTGGAGGCAGAGCACGGCAGTCAATTTTGTGTGTGTGAGAGAGTATTGTGGAGAGAGAGAGAGAGAGGAACAGACTTACTGAGAGAATGGATTCTTGAGAGAGAGAGATAGGAGAGTTTATAAAAGGTATAATTGTTTTTGCTCTATATTTTTTTGTATTTCGAGTTTCATTAATATTAGTTTATTGCACATGGGTTTTCTCATAATATGTTTTATGTTTATGTAGGTATTGTGGATTGATACTTTTGTTTGAATTGTTTAAATTCGAGGTAATATTTATGATTTTTAGATTTTTGATAATTTATAATTTATAATTAATTATGTTAAATTTTTGGGATATTTATGTTTGTGCAATCCCATTTAAAATGGGCACTCTGCCAATATACATCTTATGAGATTGTGATTGTGAAAATTGTGTTTTGTGATAAATATTTTGTCTTTGTTTCATGTTTGAAATCTGAATTTGTCCCATTCAAACGCTATAATGTTAGTTCAAACGGAATCATGTACAATAAAAATCTTGCTCAAACAACATCCTAATATAACACAACAATTATAAAATTATAAGATATAAAAATATAAAATAATATAGTATAATTACAAAATATTTTGCACTAAAAAATATAGTAATTGCTTAAATTATAATATAATATAACATAATTATATAATATAGTAATTGCTTAAAAATAATATAATATAATTATAAAATATACTTATAATATAGTATAATTACAAAATATTATGCACTAAAATTAAATTAGAAACTTAAAATGTAGATATAATATAGCAATTATTCATAGTTAAATTAATGTTTAATACTTATAAAAAATTTAATTAAAAAAATAATATAGTATAATTACAATATATTATGCATTAAAATTAAACTAGAAACTTAAAATATAATATAACATGGTAATTGTTCATAGTTAAATTAATGTATAATACTTATAAAATATTTATAATATTGGTGATTAGGAATGTAATTTTGTAATGTATTTGTGTTTTGGAATGTGATTTTATTGTATAATTGTATTAGGAGTTGGATAGTTTTGAATTTTAGGATTATTTTTATATGTACTTAAACCTTAGACTCATTCGAGAGTTGTGGCCAAATATTCTCTTAAAGAATGTTTGGGTACAATTCTTGATTTGCCCAAAGTGAACAGTTTGTGATTCTATCATCTATACGACAGATATATTCAATTTAAACTCTTGTGTTAGTCAATTAAAATTTTGGTTAAGCAATTCCTTACATTCTTCGGGTATGTGGTCTGTAAGTTTCTCGGCCCATTAATAGGGTTGATGACTTATCGTGACTAGCATACTTGGAGAATTGTAGGAAAATACTATCGAAATTTGTACTAATATTAGAGTTTAGAACTGAGTATATATGTGATATAGATGATAGTCTCTCGAATGGGATAGGATCAACTACCTTATAAAAGTTAGATTTTTTTTATAGTGTTTATCCTATGCATTTGGTGTTTCTTGATAGACATCCGATAAGTAACGGAAATACAGGATAAAAGTTGGATGCTACTGGAATATAGATTTGGGCGAGACTATAAGAAGTATGCACAATGGGTGAAGTTTTTTATAGATTGCTCGCATAAGTGTTGACAGTCGAGGATTTATAAGATGTCCGTGCAAGAAGTGCAAAAATCTTAGTTCTTATAATTTGGTGGTAGTAGATGATCATTTATTTGTAAATGGAATTGATCCTAAATACTCACATTGGGTCTTACATGGCGAACCATTTATCAAATGAGTTAGATTTAGCAGTCAAACAATCAAATGGAGGAGGGTAATGACATCAACATAGACGACATTAATGTGGATGATCCCGATGACAGTAATGATAATGGAGAGGATATGACTGAGATGTTAGGCAATCTGAGGGCAGAAATATTTGGGATGAGGGATGGAGAAGGAACATCTGCAGAATCATTTGAGGGAAATGATATTTTTGCATGAATGTGGGAGGATGCACAAAGAGAGTTGTACAAGGGGTGCACTCGTCATAGCAAGTTGTCTTTCATGGTGAGGTTGCTTCATATTAAGTCCATTTGTCATATTCCTACCAAGGCCATCGGCATGTTGTTAGAATTATTTAAAGAGGCTCTTCCTGAGGATAATGTAGTACCCCGTAATTTTTATGAAGTGAAACAATTGAAGCGAGGGCTAGGATTTGATTATAATATCCTCCACGCTTGTAAAAATGATTGTGTCCTCTACTGGCAGCAATATGCAGAATTTGACTCATGCCCAGTATGTCATGAGTCAAGATGGACATCTGATAAATGTAATGTACTCCAAAAAGTGTTAAGATATGATCCGTTGATTCCTCGATTTCAAAGATTGTTTACGTCCCGGTTGACTGCCAAAGATATGTCTTGGCATCACACACAAAGAGTCCAAAATGAAACTTCCTCTCACATTCTGCAGATTCCTTACAATGGAAGAAATTTGATGTCGAGTATCCATGGTTTGCTGAAGAACCTCGCAATGTACGTCTTGGTTTAGCAACGGACGGTTTTAATCCATTTGGCAACATGAAAACTTCTCATTGTACTTAACCTGTCATATTAATGCCCTATAACTTGCCACCCTGTAAGTGTATGAATGATCTTTATTTTATGATGACTCTACTAATACTAGGACCAAAGTCAGCAGGGAATGAATTAGATGCATATCTGCAACCACTAATTACAGAGTTGAAAGAGTTGTGGGATCAGGGTGTCTGTACATATGATGCGGCCTCATCGGGGGAGTTTAAGAAGTATGCTGCAGTGATGTGGATAATAAATGATTTTTCCAACATATGGAAATCTGTCTAGGTGGAACACAAAAGGTAAAATGGCTTGTCCTGATTGCAATAAAGATACACAGTCTTAATAGTTGAGTCATGGTAGAAAATTATGTTTTATGTGATATCGTCGTTATTTACCACATGATCATAGATGGCGTTCAAATAGAGCGATGTTTGATGGAAGGGTTGAGCGCAGGGCATCACTGCCAGAGTTTTCTAGGAATGATATTTTTGCGCAATTGGGGGATGTTTCAGTAAACATATTTGGGAAAAATGCAAGGGTTCGAAAGAGAAAACGACAAGCAGTGGAGTTGAATTGGACAAAAAAAATTATTTTCTTTGAATTGTCACACTGGTCTACCTTAACACTGCGCCACAATTTAGATATTATGCACGTCGAGAAAAATATATGTGAGAATATATTGGGCACTCTGATGTCAATAAAAGGGAAAAAAAAGATACAGCTAACTCTCGTAAAGACTTAAAGGAGATGGAGATAAGACCGGAGTTACATTTGCAAGATAATGGGTCGTCAGCTTATATGCTCATCGGATAATATACACTTTCAAATGATGAGAGAAAGAAGTTTTGTGATTGGTTTATGAAAATCAAATTACCCGATGGCTATGCTTCAAACATGACAAGATGTGTTCGAACACATAATTGGAAGATAACTAGTATCAAAAGTCACGACTGTCATGTATTTCTACAGCATCTGTTGCCGGTTGGTGTGCGTGGAAACCTTACTCGAGATGTTCGTACAGCTTTCACACTATTTGGAGGATTTTTCAGAGACATTTGTAGTAGAACGTTAAAAGTTGATGCATTGTTAAAAATAGAAGCTGACATTGCAGTAATATTGTGCAAATTGGAAAGTTTGTACCCGCTTTCATTCTTTGATGTAATAGTTCATTTGACTGTGCACCTACCTTGTGAGGCTTTAGTCGCTGGCCCAGTTCAGTATAGATGGATGTATCCTATTGAACGGTTTTTGGAAAAACTCAAGTGATCTGTGGGGAATAAATCTCGTCCAGAAGGTTCGATTGCAGAATCATATATTGATAATGAGTGACATACTTTTTGTTCAGTGTATTTTCGTGGGGCTGATACTAGATTTACAAGACCAGACCGAAATTATGAAGGTGGGCGAGAGATGAGAGTCGCATTAACATTTACTGTATTTTCCCAGATTGTGCGTCCCATAGGCTCACAAGGGGCTACGATCTATGTGGAAGAGAGTTTGAAAGAGTTCGATGGTATGTCTTGAATAACTGCGCAGAGATTGATCACTACTTGAGGTTAGTGATGATCCTCTATATCAATATTATATTTAAGTTTATGTATAATAATATAATATAATTTCATACAAATTAAACATTCATATGAACATGCACAGAAAACATATACAACTACTTCACTCGAATGGTGTAATTGACGTAGAAAAGATGCACAAAGAGGAATTTGCCTCGTGGTTTGAACATACGGTATTACTGTTAATCCCCATTTTATAATACGAATCTCATACCACTAAACTCTACTTTTTTTTTCTATATAATAATATTTATTGATATAGGTTGCATTGAAATATGGTAAAAATTTAGAGGAAATCTCACCAGAACTATATGCTCTAGCATGTGGTCCGTCCAGGCGGGCCATCCAGTACTCAGGATGTTTGGTGCGTGGATATAGATTTCATACAACTGATTGAGAACGATATATGAAAACTCAAAATTGTGGGGTTGTAGTCGAAGGAAGCAATGGGGATGATAACATTGACTTCTACGGAATTATAGAAGATATCATAGCGTTAAAGCACGTGGGGGGATATATGGTCTGGTTGCTTAAATGTAATTGGTGGGATGTCTCAAATCATAGGTTGGGAGTGCGTAACAATGATTATTTTGTGAGTGTCAATACATCTCGCATATGGTATGAGGACGATCCTTTCATTCTCACTTGCCAAACGAATCAAGTTTTTTATTTAGATGATCCGGAATACAAAAACCAATAGAGAGTAGTGGAGAATTTTTCACCAAGAAATGTATACGATTACATTCCAGAGGCAAACGAACCACAAGAAGAAGTTGATAGTCCAGCAAATGAAGAAGCATATCAAGAAAATGAAGTAGGCATCAACCGCTTTATTAATCTAAGCCAATATGATATGATCTCATTGCGTAGAGAAGATGTTCAACCAGAAATAATTGAGGGTGAAATATCGGAAGAAGATGAATCAACTGAAGTGTCTAGTGAGGATGAGGGCGACTGGTCCAGCAAAATGAATAGTGAATGAATTTCAAACATGAATTTTTGTAAGTAATATTAACATATAAAAGTTATGATGACGTTTATTTGAATAACAATTTGTTACAATTTCAAATAGATATGCCTCTCAAATGCAAAGCAGCACGTGTGTCATCCCCATCCATTACTGACTTCCCGTGTAGTTCACCTGTCATGAATAGTGAGCCAACATCACCAGGCCCAGAATAAAGTATTTTATCAAATTAAATATCATATTTTATACTCAATTCAAGTAATATATCTATAAAATAAATTAATTTAATTAAAAAGTTATGCTTTAATTACTGTATATATAGATGTTGTAAGCAAGCACCGAGGTAGAGACACTACGAGGGGTGTCTGCATAGAGAAAGTAAGGAAAGTTAATAAAATCAAGATTGATATTCCTGATGATCACACCGATGGCTCCGAAGATTCGGCAGCGTGGCTTGCTTCTTATGTTGATACACTTACTCGCACGTATGCACTGATTGTTACATCCTCTTGGTCTAAAGTTCTCCAAGATGTGAAAGATCACATAAAAAACCGTTGTTTGGTAATAAGATACATCTCAAGCAACTAAGTATATAACATGTTACTTTCAAGTTATTTTATATTTATACTAATTGTTTATGATTTTTGAAAGGATGAGTTTGAGCTTAATTTTGGCTGAAGAGAAAATCGATTAATGGTTGAGGAACTGATGTCGAATGCATTTTGGAGGTAAAAAGGTCGATGTCATGCACATTATAAGAAGTTCAGTACTACAATATTGGCCCGCCAAAATCCATTCCAAGCAATTCCACTAAACTAATGGGAGAAGGTTTGTAATATATTTGAAGATCCTGCTTATCAGGTAATATCGCTGTTATCTTTTTTTAATAGTATATCACATATGTATTAAACATATAGACTAATATTTTTTTAGCAACTAAGTATTGTGAACAAAGCAAATAGATCAAATTTAAAGATAAACCATCATGTAGGGTCTCGATCTTTTCATCGTGTCTAACAAAATGGTAAGTTATTTTAGTGCCCGTTAAATATTAACAAATAATACATATTTTCTAATTTAAGTTCTAATATAGATTTTCTTTTTGCAGAAAGAAGAAAGTCCCGCTGACTATGATTTGACCTAATTGTATGCTAAAATACATAAAAATTTTGATAGTGTTTGGGCCAGTCCCGAACCAGAGAAAAATTATGTAAGTTTAATTTTTTTAATTTCATTGTCACATAATATTTTTGTTACTTATACTAATTTAATGTTTTTGTTTTTGTAGGACAATATGATATCTCTTAAGGAAATTGCTGCGGATCCATTTGATGCGTCATCTGTCAATGATGCTCAGATCTTGTCTCAAGTTCTTGGATCACGTTCTGGATATTTGAGGTGCTTAGGACGTTGCGTAAAACCATCATCATCATCATCATCATCCTATTCTCGAGCTAGATCGAATGATGACAAGACTAAGGAATTAGAGGAAGCAGCACTTGAGATAGAACGATTGAGGTCCAAGGAAAAATAGTTGTTGACCGGATTAGATCAAATAGCAGATTTGGAGGCGAGATTAGAAGAGCGGATGCAGTTGAATAACCAAAAAATGTATGAACAATTCCAGTCAATGATGTCCCAAAACTCTATGCCACCGCCATAGTCTTCTAATTTATCTTTTTTTTCATTGCATTTATATTATGGTGTTCCAAAATATTTGAACAATTGATGTTTGAATTACAAATTGTGTAATATTAGTATGGTATTTTTAATTAACTTCTAATCTGTATGATTAATACAGTTCGAACTGTAGATAACCAGTTCAAATGGTAAATTACCATTTGTAATTACATTCGAACCAAAACAGACTCATTCGAATAAAAATGAACCCATTCAAACGACAAAAGAGAAATACGGACATTCGAACAATAAATTATTTGTTCAAACAACATTTACGTGCAAAACCCTGTTCGAACGGATATAATTTCCGAAAATAAAATTTATGTTCGAACATACATAATTTTTATTCGAACACTAGTAATTTGAAAGATTTATTAGTTTGAGCGCATAGAATCTATTCGAACACTCCGTTCATTCGTACATGATCAAATACGGACATTAGTTCGAATGAATATTTCATATTGTTCGAATTGACATCTCGGTTCGAACGGAGAAATATTTCATTCGAACAATATATTGAGACGAAATCGGTTTGTCTAAAAAAAAAAATTATTCCTTCGAACGGTTTCGACTGGATCCACCCAATTTCGTCTCTAAAAATGATTTTTTAAGACGAATTTTGACTTTCATCTCCAAAAACTTTTTGAGACGGTCTTTCAAAGAAAAATTTGGTATGAAATTTTTTCATCTCCAAATATAATTTGGGATGAAAATTGTGTTTTTTGAAACAAAATTTTTTGTCTCAAAAAACACAATCTCTTGTAGTGAGTTGGACAATATAATATAATTTATAGTGCAAATTAAAAATATTAAAAAAAGGCGTACATGATATTTTGATATTAATGTAACATATCATTTCTGTTTTCCGGGCATTTATTTTTATAATATATATACATTTATTTATAATTGTGGTCCCTAACTTCTCACTTGTGTGAGCAGTCATCCATCCGCATGCACAAGCACTAATAAAAGTGTTAACACATTCATTTGTTATTGAGTAATGCTAGAGAAAAGCCACTATAGCAGTGCACACTTTGCACTCACTGCGTGGTTGCTTCTAGTTGATTGTTCCCAACACTCACTTGGGGAGATGTGTGGTCTACATGATGCCACATCATGTGTGCAAAATGGATGCTCCCAATAAACACTTCTATCTATATTTATTCTTTGTTATTTTAGTAACTAATTGATATACTGCTTGATTATGGTGACGATATCTATTCTTCTTTCACAAGAAAAGCCTGTTGGAAGCCAGAAGTGTGCATATACCGATACTTGTGGGGGTGGTGGTGTCATTCGAAACCATCATGGGGATGTCAAGAGTGCCTTTTCAGATTACTTTGGGGATCAAAGGCACTAATAATGAAGTTGAGCAGTAGGCGTTACTTCAACAAGTCCGTTTATGCAAGGAGTTGGGCTGCCAGTCGGTGATTCTTGAATGCGACTCGAAAGTAGTGGTGGATTGGTTGACAAGCAAAAAATGTAATGTCTGGTATCTTTTGGATTTCTGGGAGGAGCTTATGTGGGTTTTGGAAGGGATATCTTATGAAGTGGTGCATCAATTCCATGAAGGAAACAAAGCAGCAGATTTATTAGCACATTGGGGTGAAGATGGTCTGGTATGCATGTGGGGGGGTGAATGAGAATTTGTCTACAAATTTGCGTGGAATCCTGCGAATGGAAAAGCTGGGTTTCCCGAGCTTTCAGAAATAGTTTGTGTAGCTGTTTATGTTTTTCTCTAGCTTTATTTTTTGGTTCTTAGGCGTTGTCTTTCTTGATTTTTCATATGGGGTTTTTTCTTTGTTGGGTCATTGTTCCACGGGTTTTCCTCCACCTTAGTGAGGCTTGATTAATAAAGAATAAGCCTTGTGGGTTCTTTATTTTTTATTTTATAAAAATAAAAAATAAAAAAGCTAGAAGTGTGCATGTATACACACACACACATATATATATATATATTCATCCATTAATATTTTTAAAAAATAATTAAGGACATAATGACATTCTGAATCATATATACCTATCTTAATGTCATATATCCACTAATTTCAAAGAACGTGACTTCTCTACACGGGAATCATCATGTGATTCGTCACGTACTATATTAATTAGTTGATGATGATAATCATGTCGTGGAGAAAGATCATTGTTTTGTGGTCGGAATTAATACTTAATTTGGCGTGCAGAAACTAGTAATATGGGTATTATTTTTTTAGCTCCCTAGCCTCTTGTTTTGATTCTCCAATCATTTGCGTATTTCCTCAATCATTTAGTGTTGTGAAATGTTGTGCAAAACACACACACCAATGATGGCAAATAAAGTAAAAGCAATCACAATCAAGCACACAACACACAATGTACATGGTTCGCCAAATTGCCTAAATCCATAGAGTTACAGAAATCTTATTAACAGAGGAGATTACAATCAGTCAATCTCAGCTCACACTCTCTAAGACTTTTTGCTCTCTCACACAATATACACTCACTAGACAATTGTTTTCTCTAAAAATATGCTGAAAGTCGTCCAACACAAGTCAAATATGAAAAATATTTAGCTAATGACGCTGGAAACATTAATTGGCAAAATATGCGTTCTTCGCTCGAGCAGTGTGTCGAGCGCGCCTCGAGCGAACAGCCAAATCAACATTGACTCGAGCGAGGTGTCGAGTGGGACTCGAGCGAACACTAAAGTTTATGTCTCGCTCGAGCTCATTGCCGAGCGGTACTCAAGTGAACTCATTGGTTGACTTTCACTTGATCCCACTGTCGAGCTTCGCCATGTGAGTTTGCTCGAGCGCATGTCGAGTGTGCAGCGAGCGCACATCAAGTAAACATTTTTTTTCTCAATTTTTGGCTCCAAAACCAGTCTCCATATTCACCCCAACAATCTCCCACTTGGAGACTGGGTCTCCACATGCCAGCCACTGTTTCCAGCCAAGCCCTATCATCTTTGCAGCTCATTACTCCAGTCTTCAAGCCAGAAGACGCACTGAAGTCAGGTCCAACTTCAGTTTTCCGTGTAAATCGCCCTTAGTCAGCACATCCACAGGCTGACTCACAACTTCCACTACACTAGGAGTATCCGGTCTTGAACCAATCTTGACAACCTTAGCCAACTTTCCCAGGCTTTCATGAGGAATGACAAAACTGACTCTTTTTGGCTTCCTCATATGTTTCATGCGATCAAGCCTGCTTTTTTGTACTCTTATATTTCCCTACACATTACTGGACCCTGATGCTAAATACAAAGAGTTAGATATCTTACCATGCACTAGAACCAGCACACATTTAGTGATCTTCCAAGCTCCTCCAGAGAATGCTACTGCAAAATCATTGTCATCAAACTGTCTCATAGAGATCAAGTTTTTCTTCAGATTTGGAACAAATCTGACTTGCTGTAAAGTCCAGACACCCCTGTTTGGAAGTATGATGTGCACATCACCCACTCTCACTACATCCAGTGCCTCTCCATCAGCCGCATACATTTTACTAAAACCACCAGCAACATAATTCTACATGATTTCTAATATGAGGAGCAATGGAATGAAGCCCCTAAAACCAACACCCAATCGCCAATCAGACTATGCACCACAAGAAGTAAGGCATCATGAATTGCTTTTGCCATTACGTTCACAGCATCATCCTCAGTACTTTCTTGATTCCTTCAGTTTCTCTTGATGTGGCCCAGCTTGCAACAGAATCAACGCTCTTATCTCATCATCAAACTCAGTCTCTACAGAAGACAGTTGAATTGTGATCGTATTGAATTCATTCAAGTGTTGGGCTACAGACATACCTTCCGACATCTTTAGATTGAACAATTTCTTCATCAAGTACATTTTATTGTTCGCAGATGGCTTTTCATACATACCTGACAAAGTCGTAATGAGATCCACCGTGGTTCTCTCCTTACTGACATTGTGCCACTGTTCTGGACAAGGTCAGCCGAATAAGCCCCAGAACCTGTCGATCTAATAGGATCCACTTGGCATCATCCATGCTCTCCAGCTTCTTTCCCAACAATGGAAGGTGAAGCCTCTTCCCATAGAGATAATCCTCGATCTGGGTCTTCCAGTACCCAAAATCAGTGTCGTCAAACTTTTCGATCCCGGGTGCAATCACTTTATCTCCAACCATCATTCTCCTTCAGATCCGACCTTAACTCTTGATACCAATTGTTGTGAAATGTTGTGCAAAACACACATACCAACGATGGAAAATAAAGTAAAAGTAATCACTATCAAGTACACAACTCACAATATACGTGATTCAGCAAATTTTCTACGTCCACAAAGCTATAGAAATCTTATTAACAGAGGAGATTACAATCACTCAATCTCAACTCACACTCTCTAGGGCTTTTTGCTCTCTCACACAATATACACTCACTAGACAATTGTTATCTCTCAAAATATGCTGAAAGTCGTCCAATACAAGTCAAATATGACAAATATATAGCAAACAGCGTTGGAAATCCTAATTGACAAAATCTGCGTTCTTCGCTCGAGCGACGCATCGAGCATGCCTCAAGCGAACAACCAAATCAACATTGGCTCAAGCGGGGTGTCGAGCGGGACTCGAGCGAATATTAGGATTTGTGTCTCACTCGAGCTCACTGTCGAGCAATACTCATGCGAACTCACAGGTTGAGCTTCGCTCGAGCCCACTGTCGAGCACACATCGAGCGAACTCACGATTTGAGTTTCGCTCGAGCGCATGTCCAGCAAACACTTTTTTTCTCAATTTTCAACTTCAAAACCAATCTCCACATTCACCCCAACATTTAGTAGGATAGTAGGAATGGTAAAATGAGAATTGAAGTACACCATTTTTAAGCCTCAAAGACGAACGGCACCGGTTGCCTCATCACATAATTCAAAATGCCCACTATATATATATATATATATATATATATATATATATCATGTTGTCCTTTAATTGGATGCAAAGAACCAACCAAGAATATACCCTCCACTCTAAGTCCAATGCCCCTCATGCATTATGGAGTATCTCTTTCACACCTTATTCGACCTTTGGTTTAACAATATGTATTATTTTAGCCTTTCCAACATTCCTAGATATATCTTTCCCAAAAACACTTAAGTAACTCGCGTGCACAGAATCTTTTTCTTTTGGTCTCCACATGATGCAGTATAGTGTGTTCTCTTTTCAAGTTTAAAGCCACTTTTTTGAATACCCTTGGAAAGATCTAGGAGCTTTTCTTATTTCGATACATTGTTATAATGCTTTTTCTTTTTCCTTTGGAAACGCACTCTCACCCAATTTATATTCACGGCCAGTTCGATCGATCGCCATTGTATAGTCTCACTTTATGTTATATATTAAATATGTTTGAACTTTGGGTCGTGTATGGAGCTAATATTCCAATTAATGGACACCCATCTAGGGGCGCATGAGCCAATTCATGTTAGCGAGATATATCAAGTGGCCATGTAAGGATAGGCCGGTTATTACATATTGATTGCTTTTCCATCATCATCAATATTCATGTTTTATGACTATATATGATTTATACAAACGAAGACCACATTAAATTACAAGCTGATGAACACCTTTGCTTGAACACCAAGATTATTATTTTTCTAAAGTACATAAAATGATAATGATTTGAAACTGAAAAAGAAATTCCTTGTAGAGAAGAGATATATAGACCTATAACTCATGAAGCTAGCGAGCAGTTTGTTGATTGCTGTGATATATACCGGCTTTTCACCACCAACAGTGACTGTTCTGAATTGGTTCTTTTTAAGAAGAGGTGGATTTTGATCTCCAATTGGTTCGTTTATATATAAGTGGTAGAGATCTTTGTCTTTTTGTTTTTTAATATTTTCCATGTCGGACTCAAATTTGATCAAGGTATTTACTAATTTCTTTATGAAAGTTGTGCAACAATCCCGAATAATGTTTCCAAATTAAAAATCCGTCTAGAATGCATGCATGGACTAGGAATTAAAACTTATAAATAGATAAAGGCAATGTACGTACGTATCAAGAACTCGAATCTTTACATAGCGAAAACTGCACGTCAAGCTAACTTTGGATGACGTTGTGGCGGGTTGAGATGATCATTTGAACTAAAAATGCTATTCTCTTCATATAATTATAGAAGCCAAAACGTTTGATGATCATTATATATGAGAGTGTTCTAGAGACAAAACTTAAGTACATTAAAACGGCACCAGTACCTCCGACTGTCTTATATATGTAGGCTTATCATGAAAAGTGTCATGCAATTAAAAAACTTACACAAATATATTTATAAACGGAATAAGAGCTTAATCAATGCTTAGCCTTTCTTTTCATATATATATATATATTCATTATAAGTTGCAATCACAGCTTATAATGTATTTTTCCTAATGCATTATGAAGATCAGTTGAGCTAGCTAAGTTTCTATTGCATGGTGGTCATTTTCTCGTATGACTTTAGTCCCTACGTATAGTCTACTCTGATTTTTCTACATCAAAACTCTTGCAAGTCTTTCTAATCAGCGGCCATCTGGAAAATCTGTCAAGATCATTTCATGAATTCCTGAATTGGTTCAGTCCAAATATGATTCTCTAAACACAAATGGCCCAATCACACTGCCTCTTAGCTACGTACGTACAATAGGTCAAGGATACAAAAATATCCCTTTGGTTTTAGTTACCAAATCTAGAATATTGCTTGGGTTGTTTAGCCTCGGTACATTCCGCAACCAAATTCACCCTGGATATCAGAAAGATAGAGCCATGCTCTTCACTTCTGTCTCTCCAACCGCGCGCGTATGTCTGATCTCTTTTCTTTGTTCGGACTTTCTTCAAAAACATACGAATCATAAATGGGAAAAGCTAAAAATTTCCTTTTTGTAGCTTTTCATGAGTTATATTGGAATATATATAGTTTATCCCTTGCTATATTATATATATAAGCTGTTAGGGACATAAAACAGCATACGAGCTGGCCATGTCGATTAGCAATATGATGGATTTGGCCTAATTGATGTCATTAATCTTAAGCTTGCAATTAATTCTCTATAATATTAATTAATGCTACAAAATTGTACGTTTAAGGTGAGTGGCTCTAGCTAAGAGCCAAGACGTACGGATACTGCTTTCACTAATTCGTGTCAACTCCAAATTAAAGTCCTCCGTTTGGAAAAGTGAGAATAATATATTGCAAACGTCTTCACTTAATTTTATGCAGATCAACTTCATTTCGACTGCGCGCGGTTCTGTATATAGAATCGTACTGCCTTAATTTTTATATCCCATCAACATATATCTACATGCATGCATTAAATAAATGATTAATGGTGTTGGTGCAGAACTTTATCAAATACTCAGCCAACTTCAGAAGCTTTCTTTATATTACACAGCAGTATTCTAATTCCAACGATACGAAGAGCGCAATATTGCGCATGCAGCAGTCTATTTTTGGTAAGATAAAGGAATTAGCATTAGAGCCTTTTATGCATAAACTTCCCCAACATGGTGTATTGGAAAATGGAAAATTCTATACACAATACTACCATCTCATTTTTATCCTACTATGTAATTAGATGTGCTAAGTACTATGAAAACAAAGAATCCAATTGAAAAACTGATTTCCAATATTATGCTTCAAGTATTGTCAAGTAATTTGACAGTGTACGTGCTTTTTAACATGTTTTTTGAATGAAAGAATAAGGGCTTATAAACTTGCTAATCGGTACTAAAGGGGGATAAAATATTCCAACCCAAATAAATCAGGTCCAGCTCATCTAAGGGCTCTCACTAGAAGATATTAAAGGGAGAGATAAGGAAAGGACAAAGAGAAGACAAGGGAAAAGAAATTGTCAGAAGGAATGGAAGGTGGCCATAGAAAGGAAAATGAGAAAGTGGAGAAAATAGGGGTGTCCACGCAAGAGAAAATGCTAACATTCCTCACCACACCCAAGGCAAGGGATAAAAAGGGATCATACTAGGCGAGAAGGGACTTCGACTTCTTGAGCTTCTTCAACCTAGCGACGAGAGCTTCAGCTAAGATATCTCCTCCAGCAAATAGATTTTCAACTTTCATTATACAGGGAGAAAGGAGAGACGAGATTGCAAAATATTCATGTTATAGTGGACTTCCCCTCCTCAAATGCTCGTGAACGTAGGCATTATATGCTGAACCACATCAATCTGTGTCTCAACCTCTTTTATTTTTTCTGCATATATTTTATTTCTCCCCTTTCGATCTGTTGTGCGCTTTTTCGATATTAACAAGTACAATTATAGATACGGTACATATAGCAAACTTGATGTGAATTTAATATGTGGAATTTGAGAGGCATGCATGAGAACATAGATCTCTTGTGAGTCATGAGGGTAGCCTATTGTACTTATGAAAAATGCTATTTATCATCCTTTTTTACAATAATCTCTACTGTGACATTAAATAACTGATAGATAAATGAAAATTAATAAATAATTTTTTAATCATTTGATGCTACATCAGGAGCTCATGATAAAAAGATGTTGGTAAAAATGATGATATTAATAGCATCTCTCTCTATATATATATAGATTGGGACTGGGTGTCCGAAAATAAAGTCTTGACCAATCCCCGTGATTTAATGGTTGAATCAAGTTTCTCAAACCCCCTATCCATTACAATATATAATTTTGAAAGCTTTTATTCTTGCTTCTATAAAATGATTTACAGGATTTGAACCTATAATATATGTACCACGTCTCATACCTCTTTCTTAATTCTTTGACTTGCTAACTAATTGGTAGAACAAATATTTCCCCAAGTTCGAGTTTGCAATTACATAAAGCTGGCCGTCATTACAAAGCAACACATGAAGGCTGACTGTGGGCCTGAAAATGGTAGTACCACTGCTGCATGCATGACTTTAAATAAAGCGCGGCACGTATACGTCTTATAGTACTCTTAGGTACATAGGCAACGCAAAGCCTAATCCGGCCCAATCAAGGTGCTAGAAAACCGAAAACGCTACTTAGCATATCAAACTTGACTGAATATGTATTGACTTTTTTTTTTTTTTTTTTCATTTTTTAGATTTTATTTTAATAAAAGTTAGTTATAAAATGATAGAAAGTGAAAATAAAAAAAGAAAAAGAAAAAAATGGATGTAAATTTGGTCATGTTTGGTATACTGAGTATATATATAGCAGACCCTTTGTCGTACAAGTTATGATGCCTGATCATCATCACCACTTTGACACAAATAGATGGCATCTCATCATGATCATGTTGATTGTTGTTATAACGTGTGCTGCGCAGATAATTAAGGTTGTGTTTGAATGTTGAAATGAGTTGAGTTGAGTTGAGTTGAGATGATAAAATATTGTTAGAATATTATTTTTTAATAATATTATTATTTTGAGATTTGAAAAAGTTGAATTGTTTATTATATTTTGTGTTGGGATTTAAAAAAGTTGTAATAATAAATTGAGATGAGTTGAGAGATGTTTGGTAACCAAACGAAACCTAACTCTCTCTACCTATAGCTAGAGCTCTTATAATTTGGGACTCACTAATTACTTTTCGGATTTAGATTAGAAAAATATTTCATTTTATTTTATTTTATTATTATAATTTTTTAAAATTCTTACATAAAATATAATAAAAAATTTAACTTTTTCGAATTTTAATTCAAATTTTTTAAATTATAAAATAATAATAATATTTTTTTCGACTTTTATCTTTTATTTAAAATTATTTTATCTCATCTCTAAATCCAAATAACATTTGATCAACAAACATGAAAATTAGAAAAGAGCATTCATGGATGATGAAGAATTAACGCTGGTCGTTTGCGATTAGCAGCTGATCATGATGATCGAGAGCCAACATTTGAATATTGTGGTACTCAGACGTGTCAATCAGGTTCATTATTATTTTATGTACATATATTTTATAGAGACCAAGCCAACATTTATTAGAGAAATAATTAAAGGTAAATTAGGAATAACATGATTAAGATTTATGAGAGATCGATCAGAAGACTCATCTACTCATTCATTCAAACTTGATTCATACCATTAATCGAACAAAAAACAGTACTCTTAATTCATACCATTAATCGAACTAAGAGAAGTTAATTGATGCGCTTAAAATCTTTCAGAGAAATTAGATCATTTTCCTTAAAATGTGTCGTTTATCATATATATATATATATATATATATATATATTATATTATATACTAGGTCAAAGTAACGTGCACGTTTGTCTAGTTAGATTAAACAGTTATTTTACAAAAATAATATATTTTTTTTATAAAATTTGTAAAAATAGTTGATAGCATATATAACTTAGAAGACATTGCTTTAATTTTTATACAAGTAATATAATTAATAGAATATTCCAAAGGAACTTTAACAAATAAATTAACTACTACAATAAGTACTTTAACAAGATGATTGAGTTTGCATCATCAAGATGATGGTATTTAATGACATGTTTTGGGTCAAATGAGATTTATTTCTCTTTTTTCCTATATATTTTGGCTTTGTATTATATTTTGTTGAATAACTATATAACCTCATTGAGAATATTTCACTGTTGTGGTTCTGTTTATAAAATTTTGGTACTTATGATTACTAACTTGTGAAATTTATGATTTAGATAGTCAGATACTCCAATAATTTTATCTCATTTTATTTTATTGCAGTGCTTTAACCAAACGATCTTCAAAATGGTATTAAAAACTTTGAAAAGGTATAAATATATATTAAAATGTTTAAAAGTTTAAATTAATAGTATTTCATTCTAAATGTTTAAAGAAATACATACTGCACCTTGGAATTATCCTTTTTTTTTAATAGAATTATATATATATTTTTATTTTTTATGCTTTTCCCTGCAGAGCCATTATACACACGCACGCACAACAAGTTGGAGAGCTATTATGCACACGCACGCACAATATATATTAATGCACAACAAGCCATTAATAGAGTTATATATAGAGATTAACTTCAAACTGGTTGGGTGTTGTTCTCCTTTTACACCCTTCAATAAAATGTGGACACGTAAGAGACTCATAAGATTTACGATAGGTGTGAACGTTTCCTTCTTCCTTCTTTCCCAATCCTCCCCTCTCTCCCTTGTCCCTTTCTCTCCTCACTCTCCCCCGTCTTCCAAAATCTCTCTCTCCTCTCCTATCTTCTCCTCTCTTCTCCTCTGTCGAACACATTTAAACCCATCTCTGTCTATAGTTTTTGAACTCATTTAGGTAGATTTCTAACAGAGATTTCGAACAAACACATCTTCCTCATATGGATTGGAACCACTCCAGACATTTTAGCAAGTACCTGTTTTATCTTCATTGAAATTTCCTGCCAAGATGAAACTCTTCATAAAAGTTTCGTCATTGTAATCCGTATTGAAATTTTCTCATCTTCACTTATAGTGAATATTTTAAACTGTTCAGTAAGAGCAAACACCATATGGGAAGTATTTTCTCATCTTCACTTGTTGATGGAGTATTTTAGTGAGAGAGAGAGAGGGTGTGACAAGGGGGCTTCGATTCAGACTTTCGAGGGAGAGAGATATAGTATTTTAGTGTGAGAGAGAGAAAGAGAGCGGAGGGAGAAAGGTTCGAGTCTCTGCTTGACGAGGAGGGAGATAGGGGAGAGGATATTGGGTTGGGCTGGGGAAGAAGACGAAAGTAATGAAAAATTAATGCAGATTCTCTAGATGCAATTGTATCATTAATTTGGTTAAAATCCTACGTGCTTTTTTATTATTGGTTTGGTGTAAAATAGTGAAAGTCACCCGTTCAGTTTCTAGCGCTTCCCTTATATATATTGCCATTAACTTTAACGAAAACAAGAAAAAAAAACGTTAAAATAAGAAATTCCGTCTTATACACACTTTATATATATAGATAGATATGTATATATATATCCATATTTGGTTCTGTATAATAAATATGGGCCAATATCAAATTATATATAGTAATGCTTTGTTACTTTAAACCAACGCACTACAAGAAATTATTGGAGACGAAATTTAAATCGTCTCAAAAAATGGATGGCTTTATAAAAACATCTGAACGGTTAAAAATCCATTCGAACCAAATCTTCTATGATGAATTAAGTCGTCTCAAAACGTCAAAACCATTCGAATTTTCAAAAATACGTTTGAACCTAGAATTAATGTTTGTTCGAATGGTTTATAATTTATTTGAATGATAATCTTGGCAGAAGAGTAATTTATTTTGGCGGAGAAAGTTTAAATCCGTTCGAATATAAATTGGTTCGTTCGAACAGGAAAGATTTGGTGGGAAAGATTTGGCGAGAAGGTTACAAGCTCGTTCAAACACAACATTTATGCATTTGAACAGAACATTTGATGGAAAATTAAGTTAAAATTGGCAAGAATTTTTTTAAACCCTGTTCGAACAGAATATAAAATATTTACTAATTCATAAATTAATTTTATTTAATTAATGTAAAAATATTTTAGTGATTTATTTTATGTTAAATAAATATTACGTATAGTGTCATTTTTTATATTATTGTGAATGGTAAGTAAAATTAAAAAAAAAACATAATTAACAATAAACAAGTTATCAAACACTAAAAATAAAAACCATACATTAATTGCATCCCAAAAATATAATGTATGGCAGGAATATAATGTATGACTATTTGAATATTTAAATTAATTATACAAAATACAAATAATTATAATTTTCCATACAAAAAAGCACATTTAATTCAAATAAAAGATATACACTACTAGGTCAGATCGTGTAGCACCCGCCTCGACTCCAACAATGCGTGCCTCAATATCAATCATTCGAGACATGAGTTTCGACACAGTCTCTGTGAGGGTGACCTGGATTGCATCAATGATCTTTGATGTATGTGCGCGCATCTATGCACGCATGATATCTGCAATCTCCTCACGAGTAGCACTGTGTGATGCACCATGTGTAGATGCCTCACCAGATACGCCTTGTGCACCTCCCTAAGTGTCAACCGCCTCTGTAGAGGTGCACGAATACGAAATCTGGAGTGTCCGATGCTACGAGACAAGGTCGTCAAGTTGATCGGTCTAATCGGCTCCCGAACATGCTTAAACTCATATGGTTTGACTCCTTTCGCTAAAATTCATCGTGTGAGCATGACTCCAAACGGCAATATATCTGTCATAAATTGTTTTTGATAAGTACAAATATTATATATATATCAAAATGAGTAACTAAGTACACTGAATAAAATAAAACTCTACCTATCGTAATATAGGTGGTCTCTGATCGAATCATAGCGAATATATATCTCGCTAGGTCGATAGGCACTCCACGAGCGACTCATAACATAAATTATGCCCAATCCATGCTCACCTCACTCTTGTGCAGTCGAGGATCGATGTTGTTGGCTATTATAATGTTCATTATCTTGAAAAAACTAGATAAGTTCACATGTTTGATGCTCTTGCTCCCATCATAGAAAAGAGCATCTAGACCCACAACCAACTGACGAACCTCGTGATTAGCAAGGCCATCAATCTCATCAGGCATCACAGTATCCCCTTCCTCTACAATCTCTCCATCACCTATAGGTGTAAACTCTCTAGGCACCACGTTAGGATATGTAGTGGGCAGTCGAGAGATACCTAAAAAATCAGCAATTGCATCAACTAAGAATCGTACTGAGATGCCTCGGACAGAGAAAGTGTATGCGTCATCCTCCTGGCTGGCACGATCAAGTTCTCTATAGAACTTAGATACAATATTGATGTAGAAAACTATATTGTCCGTCACTTCATCCTTCTGATCGATGATCGGTGTCCAACCACGATCGAGAAAGATAAATGTGAGAGAATGTCTCTCCCACAGAAGATCCCTAAAATCATCTATATTCACCTGCCTCTCCAACAAAATAGTCCTCTCTCATACTTCTTTGCTAGATGATTGCTCTGACGCAACTCGCTTCTTTCCCCGAGAAGCCATTGGAATGACGCTAAATTTATGATATAAAATTAAGGACAATAATTAAGAAATATCATAATTATAATTAGATCAAGGTAATTATATCTATAAAAAAATTAAAATAAAAATGTACCGTTCGAATGCTTAACAACACGTTCCAACGATGTTATAGTGTGTTCGACCGGTAATAAATTTCCGTTCGAATCGTCTTATTGTAGTTCGATTGATAACCAATTCTATGCAGATCGAACGTCTACGACATGTTCAAACGAAGATTTTTGGTTCAAAATCGGCAATGGCCATTGCCAAAACCATAAATAATCAGTTTAGAGCTATCTTGTTTCCTCCCACAACAACAATGAGAGGCTGAGATGACCATAGATTCATCCCGTCCTCCATTTCCATCCAACTACGGGATTGAAATAGGATTTTTTTTAAAACTCCATTTTCAACTGATTTAAAACATGTTTTAGGATAAATTAATCAGTAAAAACAGTTGAGAGAGGACATACATGTTGTGGGTTGGAGAGTGGTGGTGGACGGTGGCTTTAACGGTGGCGTTTGGCAAATCGTGGCACTGGAGCGGTAGAGTGGGAGAAAGGATTTTGCGTTCTACTTTTAAGATACTTATACTTAATTATTATATACTTATATTTATACTGATACTTATATGCTACTTATATATATTTGTTAACTTATATTATAGTTAGATATACAACTATAATATATAATATACTTATATATTTATAACTATCGTATAATATATTTATATATAATACATACTTATAAGTATAAGATCAATACATATACTTAGACTAATAAGAAGATATATCATTTATTTACTTATATATAGTTATACTTACATATATAGTTATATATATATACTACTATATAATTATATACTACTATATATATTTGTTCACTTATACCATAGTTAGATATACAACTATATCTACTTATATACTACGATATATTATACTTATATAATATAATCTTATATAATATACTTGTAATACTTATATGGGTGTACTATATAAGTATATAGTCTTGTACACTACTATATCCTTATCTGCTACTATATATTTAGACTTATATATATATTCTTAACTTATATTATACTTATTAACTTATATAGATATTCTTAACATAAATATTAAGTGTTCTACATACCTATACTTTTATATATATAGTAATCAAATTAGATATATAATAAAATTAGATATATATATATATATTGTATGTTCAAACTGCCCATTATCCCTGTTCGAATGGTTCAATTACCTGTTTGAATGGAAATTTACAGAGTTCAAACGTATATAATATGTTAGTGCCATTGATAAGCTGAGGCGGGATCAATTTGCCCCATATTACACTTTCAATTATCCGTTCGAATGTCTATAATTGACGTTCGAACGGGTGTGAGCTGAATTTATCCAGACAGGAAATGTTTCTCGCTTCCCTATTTTTGGGTTCGAACGGTTAGTAAATTATGTTCAAATGGGAAAATAAGACGTCCAGAAGCACAAACGTGCTGGACATTTGGAAAAATTGGTTCCTTAAGATACAGAGAGCGTGAGGGAGAGAGAGACCATAAGAGGGACTGTGAGAGGGCTGGACACCAACTCTTTCTTTCTCTTCAAATTGGTAAGTTTTTTTACTTTAATATTCTATTTCCATGGGATTGTTTTATTAACAAACTCAAATTTATGTTCTCTTAAACTCAAATTAGTTATTTTCTCCCATTTTTGAACAAAAGATTAATGTTAGAAGAATATATTTGTGTTTAGATGTGAGAAATATGTAAATATATTTGTGTTTGGACGTGGGAATATATTTGTATTTTTTAATAAATATGAAAATATATTTGTGTTTGGCTGTGAGAATATGAAAATATATTATATTTGTGTTTGTATAATGTTTGTGAAATATGCATCTTATGAATTTGTGTTTATCCTATGAATGTGTTCTCTGAGATGATGTTTGTCTCTATTCCGTGTCTAGAATCTGGATTGCAACCTTTCAAACATAATAATTCTCCATTCAAACGCGTTATCCTGTTCGAACAAACTTGAAGTGTTCGAATGAGTGTACTCCTATGTTGTAATACTTAAACTCAAATTTAATACTTAAAATATGATTTATTAAAAACTATAAGGTATAATTAAAAAATAAGAAACGTAAGATGGACATTAATACTTAAATTTGAATTAATACTTAAAAGATAACTTATTAAAAACTATAAGGAATTACAAAAAAAATAAGTAAATTATAATTATAATTAATACTTAAAAAATGATTTCCCATAAGATTTATTAATACTTAAATTAGAATTAATACTTAAATGATAATCGAGTTAAAAGCTATAAGGTATAATTAAAAAATACCCTAATTTAAATTATAATTAATACTTAAAAAATAAGAAACATATAAATTATCTCTCACTTAAGTAATTATTAATACTTCTACTTATATATATTATTGGTGATTTAGAATGTAATAGTTGTAGGAGTTGGTTTACTAGTTAGGAGCTAGATGGATTTCAGAGTTATTTTATATGCAATTGAACCTTAGACTCGTTTGAAAGTTGTGGCCAAACATTCTCTTAAAGAATATTTAGGTGCAATTCTTGAATTGTCCAAAGTGGACAGTTTGAGATTCTATCATCTATATGGCAGATATATTCAGTTTAAAATCTTGTGTTAGTCAAGTTTGGTTCAGTGTTTCCTTACATTCTTCGGGTATGTCGTCCGTAAGTTGTTCACCCCATGAATAGGGTCAATGACTTATCGTGACTAGCATACTTGGAGAATTGCAGGAAAATATTACCAAAATTTTAACTAACATTAGAGTTTAAATTCAATATATATGCGATATAGATGATAGTCTCTCGAAAGGGATATGACCAACTACCTTATCAAAATAGAAGCATTATCCATGAAAAGATTCTTGTAAATGTTTATCCCATAAATTAGGTTTTTTTTTATAGACAGACGACGAGTAATGGAAATACAATGGAGATGTGTTGGATGTTGTTGGGAGATAGACTTGGGCGAGACTATAAGGAGTATGCACAAGGGCAGAATTTTTTATAGAGTTTACTCCTCGCATGAGTGTTGACAGTCGAGGATTTATAAGATGTCCGTGCAAAAATCTTAGTTCTTATAATTTGGTGGTAGTGCATGATCATTTATTTGTAAATGGAATCGATCTTAAATACTCACATTGGGTCTTACATGGCGAACCATTTTCTAAAGGAGTTAGATTTAGCAGTCAGTCTAATCAAACGAAAGAGGGTAACAACATCAACATGGACGATATTAATGTGGATGTTTCTGATAACAATAATGATAATGGAGAGGATATGACTGAGATGTTAGGCGATCTGGATGCAGGAATATTTGGGACAAGGGATGGAGAAGGAACATCTACACAATCATTTGAGAGAAATAGAAACTTTGGAAGAATGTGGGAGGATGCACAACGAAAGTTGTACGATGGGTGTACTTGTCATAGCAAGTTGTCTTTCACGATGAGGTTGCTCCATATTAAGTCTATTTGTCGTATTTATGCCAAGGTCATCGATATGTTGCTAGAATTATTTAAAGAGGCTCTCCTTCAGGATAATGTAATACTCCGTAGTTTTTATAAAGCGGAGCAATTGAAGCGAGAGTTAGGATTTTATTATAATATCATCCACACTTTTAAAAATGATTGTGTTCTCTTCTTGCAGCAATATATAGAATTTGATTCATGTCCAGTGTGTCATGAGTCAAGATAGACATTCGATAAGCATAATGTATCTCAAAAAGTGTTAAGACATTTTCCATTGATTCCTCGACTTCAAAGATTATTTACGTCCCAGTTGACTGCGAAAGATATGTCTTGGCATCACACAGAAAGAGTCCAAAATAAAAACTTCCTCTCGCATTCTCCATATTCCTTACAATGGAAGAAATTTGACTTCAATATCCATGGTTTACCGAAAAACCTCGTAATGTACGTCTTGGTTTAGCAACATATGGTTTTAATCTATTTGGCAACATGAGCACTTCTCATAGTACTTGGCCTATCATATGAATGCCTTATAACTTGCCACCGTGGAAGTTTATGAAAGATCCATATTTTATGATGACTCTAATGATACCAAGGCCAAGGTCATTAGAGAACAAATTAGATGAATATCTGCAACCACTGATTGCATAGTTGAAAGAGTTGTGGGATTAGGGTGTCAGTACGTATGATGCAGCCTCGTCGCAGGAGTTCAAGATCCATGTTGCGGTGATGTGGACAATAAATAATTTTTTCACATATGGAAAATTATCTAGGTGGAGCACAAAAGGTAAAATGGCTTTTCCTATTTGCGATAAAAATACACAGTCTTAGTGGTTGACAAATGGTAGAAAATTATGTTTCATGGACACCGTCGATATTACCACATGATCATAGATGGCGCTCAAATAAAACGATGTTTGATAGAAGGGTTAAGTGCAGGTCATCACCGCCAGAGTTGTCTGGGAATGATATTATCGCGCAATTGGGGGATGTTTTAAAACAGAGATTTGGGAAAGATACAAGAGTTCTAAAGAGAAAACGACAAGTAGCGGAGTTGAATTTGACAAAAAAAAGTATTTTTTCTAAGTTGTCATACTGGTCTATCTTGACACTGCGTCACAATATAGATGTTATGCACATTGAGAAAAATACATGTGAGAATATATTGGGTACTCTGATGTCAACAGAAGGGAAAACAAGAGATAAAGCTAACTCTCGTAAAGATTTAAAGGAGTTGGGGAAAAGACCGGAGTTGCTTTTGCAAGATAATGGTTGTCTGCCTATATGCCCATCGGATGGTATACTCTTTCAAATGATGAGATAAGGAAATTATGTAATTGGTTCATGACAATTAAATTACCCAATAGCTATGCTTCAAACATGCCAAGATGTATTCGAACTTATGATTGAAAAATAACTGATCTTAAAAGTCACAATTATCATGTATTTTTGCAACTTCTGTTACCGGTTGGTGTGAGTGGAAATCTCACAGAATTGGAGTGATTTTTCAGGGATATTTGTAGTAGAACGTTGAAAGTTGATACATTGGTAATAATAGAAGCCGACATTGTTGTGATATTGTACAAATTAGAGAGTTTGTACTTGCCTTCATTCTTTGATGTAATGGTTCATTTGGCTGTGCACCTACCTCATGAGCCATTAGTCGTTGGCCCGGTTCAATATATGTGGATGTATCCTATTGAATGATTTTTGAAAAAATTCAAGCGATACGTGTAGAATAAAACTCGTCCGGAAGGTTTGATTACAGTGTCATGCATTGATAATGAATGACATACATTTTGTTCAATGTATTTCAGTGGAGTTGATACTTGATTTACGAGACTGGATCGAATTTATGAAGGTGGACAAATGGGAGTCTCATCGACATTTATCGTGTTTTTCCAGATTGTACGTCTCATAGGTGCACAATAAGACTATGACCTATATGAGTGAGAGTTTGAAAACGTTTGATGGTATGTCTTGAATAACTGCACAGAGATTGACCACAACATAAGGTTAGTGAGCTAAATCAATACTATCTTTAAGTTCATGTATAATACTATAGTATAACTTGATAAAAATTAAGAGTTCACATGAATATGCGCAATGAACATATACAACTATTTTACACGAATGGTGTAACTGACGTAGAAAATATGCCCGGAAAGGAATTTGCCTTGATTTAAACATACAGTATTACTGTAAAGTCTCAACTTATAATACGAACTACATACCACTATACTCCACAGATTTCTATCTAAAATTTATATAACTATTATAATATTTATTAATATAGGTTGTATCGAAATATGATGACAATTCAAAAGAAATCACACCAAAATTGTATACTCTGGCACGTGGTCCATCTAGACGGGCCATCCAATACTCAGGATGTTTGGTGCGTGAATATATATTTCACACAGTTGACAGAGAATGATATAGGAAAACTCAAAATTATGGGGTCGTTGTCGAAGGAAGCCATGAAGATGATAACATTGACTTATACGAAATTGTGGAATATATCATAGCGTTAAAATACATTGGGGATATATGGTCTAGTTGTTTAAATGTAATTGGTGGGATGTCTCAAATCTTTGGTTGGGAGTGTGTAACGATGAATATTTTGTGAGTGTCAATACATCTCGCACATGGTATAAAGACGATCATTTCCTTCTCGCTTGCCAAGCGAATCAAGTTTTTTATTTAGATGGTCTGGAGTACAGGAACCCATGGCGGGTAATGGAAAAGTTTGCACCAAAAAATGTATATGATTACATTCCAGAGGCAGACGAACCACATGAAGAAGATGATAGTCCAGCAAATAAAGAAGCATATCAAGAAAATGGATCAGACATCAATCTATTTGTTGATCTAAGCCAATATGACATGGTCCCATTATGTAGAGAAGATGTTCAACTCGAAGTAATTGAGGGTGAAATGTTTGTAAGTATCATTCTTATAAATATCCGTAACGTTTGTTCGACATATAATTTATTACAATTTCAAACATATATGTCTCTCAAACACAAAGCAACACGTGTGCCATCCTTATCCATTACCGACTCCCCGTATGATTCACATGCCATCAATTGTGGGCCAACATCACCAGACCAAAAACAAGGTATAGTATATCAAATTAAATATGACATTTTATGCTCGATTTAAGTAATATATATTTATAAGACAAAAATAATTTAATTCAAATATATGCTTTAACTACTGCATATATAGTTGTTGTAAGCCAGCGTTGAGGTCGAGGAACTACAAGGAGTGTCTGTATAGAGAAATTAAGGAAAGTGGGTAAAATTAAAGTTGATATTCCTCATGATCACACTGGTGGCTCCGGAGATTCGGCAGCGTGGCTTGCTTCTTATGTTGGTTCGCTTACTAGCACATATGCACCGATTGCTACATCCTCCTGGTCTAAAGTTCTCCAAGATATGAAAGATCACATCAAAAATTGTTGCTCGGTAATAACATACATTCGAATGTATTTTTGAGGTACAAAGGTCGATGTCATTCACACTATAAGAAATTCAGCACTACAACAAAGGCACGCTAAAATCCATTCCAAGCAATACCACCAAACTAATGGGAGAAAATTTGTGACATATTTGAAGATCCTGCTTATCAGGTAATTTCGCTGCTATCTTTTTTTAACAGTATATGATAGATGTATTAAACATATAGACATCATACTTTTTTTAGCAACGAAGTACTGTTAACAAAGCAAATAGATCAAATTTAATGATACACCATCATGCAGGTTCTCGATCTTTTCATCGTTTGTCTAACAAAATGATAAGTTATTCTAGTCCATGTTAAATATTAACATATAATACCCTTTTTTTTTATTTAAGTTCTAATATAGATTTTCCTTTTGTAGAAGGAAGAAAGTCATGCTGACTATGATCTGATCCAATTGTCTGCTAAAGCACATAAAAATCGTGATGGTGTTTGGACCAGTCCCAAAGTAGAAGCAAATTATGTAAGTTTAATTTTCTTTATTTCCATTGTCTAATAATATTTTTGTTACTTATACTAACTTTAATATTTTTATTTTAGTAGGACAAAATGATATCTCTTAAGGAAACCGCTACAGATTCATCTGATGCATCATCTGTCAATGATGCTTAGATCTTTTTTCAAGTTCTTGGATCACGTTCTGAATATTTGAGGGGCTTAGGACATTGCATGAAGCCATCATCAACATCATCATCCTCTGCATGAGCTAGATCGAATGACGACAAGATTAAGGAATTAAAGGAAGCAACACTCGAGATAGAACGATTGAGGTCCAAGGAAAAAGAGTTGCTGACCCGATTAGATTAAGCAGCGGATCTTAAGACGAGATTAGAAGAGAACATGTAGGAGAGACTAGGGACGGAGGTACAAAAAGCTGTGTTTGAACAGTTGCAGTCAATTATGTCCCAAAACTCTATGTCACCACCACAATCTTAAAATATATTTTTTCTTTAATTGTCTTTCTATTATGATGTTTCAAAACTTTTAAATAATTGTGATGTTTGAATTACAATTTTTGTAATATTAGTATTCTGTTTTTAATTAAATTATGTATTGTATGATTAATACCGTTTGAACGTCAATTACCTTTATTAAATCCATTTGAACAAAATTAGACTCATTCGAACACATAATAATGCGTTCAAATGACCTACCATGAAATACAGTCCATACGTCCATTCGAACAATAAAATATTTATTCGAACAACATTAATTTCCAAAATCCCGTTCGAACGAAATGAATTTCAAAAATAAATAGTTGGTTCGAATGCAAGTCATTTGATAAATTTATTGGATCAAAATCATAAAATCCATTCAAACAGAATCAAATATGGTCATTTGTTTGAATGAATAGTTTTTACATACGAACGGTGCGTGTCGGTTCGGACCTATATTTTTCTATTCGAACGGATTTTTGAGTTGAAAAATTTTCGTCTTAAAAAAATACCCATTCAAACAGGGTCGATTTGTTCCATCAAATTTCGTCTCTAAAAATCATTTTTTGAGATGAAATTGAATTTTCATCTCCAAAAACCTTTCGAGACAGGCTTTTTGAGATAAAATAGAGGTGAAATTTTTTATCTCTAAAAACAATTAGGGTCAAAACGTAGATTTTTTTAGACAAAAATTTTTTGTCTTAAAAAACCCAATCTCTTATAGTTACTTGATGTCTACCTAGGCTTGTATTAGTTTCTAGCTTTAAGTACTTAGCAGAATGCATGCATGCTGGATGCCCATTAATTATATCCATGCATGCACTGCCCATGTAGAAAGAAAAACATACTTTAAGAATTAAACTTTAACCAAATGTATATTTTTTTAATTATTTTTTTTTCTTATATGATGAACTTGTACCACTTAGGTTGATTTTTTTTGTTAACGAATCTACTAATATTTTTCTAGAAACATATAAAAATATAAAAATTATATTTATAAGATGTCGTGAATGATATATATCATTAATTACGCTGATGGTTAGGCAAGACTTGATTTGCAAATTGTTTTTAGAAATATTTTTATATTGGAGACGTAAAATGCGTATATGCTGTGATCCATACCTAGGGTACGTAGCAATACATAAAATGACTTATGAATTCAATATAAATACGACACTATATTTTAAATTTGATATAAATAAATTTAGATAAAAACAGATTGATATGATAAGACACGATTGAAGGGTTGAACGAATTAAAACAGGTCAAATGAATCTTTCCAAAATTATTAAACAGGTTAAATAGATTGTATCACTCTATATTACATGGATACTGTTAGAGCTTTAGAACGATCTGACTCTTTAATTAAACGGTTCGTACTGTTTGGATTGACCAATACTAATCACAACATAAATACAACCCGCAAATATAAACTGCGACCCATATCTATACCGATTTGCAAATAGAAATAAGCTCTATGAATTTATGGCAAAGGCCGAAAGCATCCGGAATGCTGTATGGAGGCAGCCATGGGGGAAGTAATTATATATATATATATATATATATATATATTATAATAAGTGATTATTTAATTATGAATAGTAATTTTTATTATTTTTTCGTTAATTTTTGTTATTTTTTTGTTAAGTCCGTTAAATTTCATTTTACCAAAAGACCCTTAAGACACTTAACCATTTGACGTATAATTTCTTTATAGAATTTAATGAAAGATCATATTTTATCAAAAGATCTTTGAGACTCTTGACCATTTGACGTGTAGCTCTATTATAAAATTTAATAAATGATCATGTTTTACCAAAGGTCCTTAATAGCCCCACAACGCACATAAATTAACGTCTCTTTTTCATATCTTTTTTGTTCTGACAATGTACTCATTTTCCTTTCTTTTTGTTTCAATTTTTTTAAATCAAAAAATTAAAATGACTTTACTCTTTAGAAGTAAATAGATAATTCAATATGTATGCAGATCAATATTCATACTTTTCTGAAATTTAGATTTTTTTATTTTTATCTTTTATCTTTCTTTAGTCTTGTATTTTCTTTTCCCATATAAATAAGCTAGTAACTTTTTTACTTTTTTTTTTATTTAAATTATTATGTCAAGTGCACCCCGGGACTAACACATCTAGTCCGTTTGTGTGTGTGTGTGTGTATATATATATATATATACCATCATCTACATAGTCGATGATGTTCTTATTTTTTCAAAATCTATTGATGAACACTGAAAATATTGCCCAACCTCTACGCACACAGCTCGATTGTTTAATTAATGCTGCAATTGGAAACAATTAATTAATTAATTAGCTGTATGCATCCACCCAACTAATTCTTAGATCAATAATCTTCCCCATGTTATTGTTAATTAATATTTGGATCTTTTTAAATTAATTGGTATCTTAATAAAAGACAATCCATTCACGGGTTTCGGATTTACTTACTGAGTTATGTTATATATTATATTCTAGTTCCACTTTTATTATCTACTGATGCAATGTGACATTACTTATTAATCATTAGATCAATTATTTTTAAAATAAATAAAACAATAAACTCATTAGTTTAAAAATAATTTCATATCAATAAAGTATGATAAGAGTGGGACGAAAGATGATAAATTTAAATATAACATTTTTTTTTTCTTATTTATGTGTTAATATGATACAACACTCAATTAATTACATATGTACAAGATAATGTTATTTTGGGCATAAAAAACGAGACATCTGAACTAACACAATGGGTGTTAAACTACATTAGTTTTGTGTTATCAGGCATATATATAAAAATTAAAAAGTTACCTGCCAATAAATAAATAAATTAACAACAACAAGAGGCTAATTTATTGGCCAGCTAGCACCCACATGTTAATTGACTACACATCACATTTGCAATTAGTTTTTGGAGTAAATCTACTTACGATTGTGAAATGTATAATAATTTTAAAAAAGAATAAAGTTTATTATTAATTTTTTTTTTATAAATAATGAATCTCATATTTTATTTAATTTTTTCAAAATAATTACACAGTTATTAAACAATTCTAGATTGTAAATATTTTTTTTCTAATTTTTAATAATATTAGAGTAATCCCAATGCCTTCTCATATTTTATTATTTTGGAGCTATTAATGTGATCTAATTAACGTGGGTAATCTGGATCCACATACATCTTTTAGTTCTAAATAAAGAAATAAACAAAAAGTGACCTATTGGGTTATAGTCCATACATATTATGAAGACAATGACCTTCATCGGCTAGCCTGGACACACGTGTCACTTTTTCCCCCCATCATATTCATTACTCCACTGTCATGACTCATTTTCCCTTCTTTATAATTTTTATTTATTTTTTATTTTTTACGATTTAGAAAGCGATAGATGTATTAATTTTTCTAAAAATTTAAATTACAAAAAAAAGAAAGACTTAAATTATTTAAATATATTTTTTAATACTCTTTCTTATATGTGGGCCACTCTCTTCCTCGGGTGTTATATATTAAATTAGATAATTTGGTGTAAGAAAAAATAAGAGTGATGTTAGGAGCCCAAATTTTGCGCGATTGGTTTTTTTATTTTATTTTTATTTAATGATTAAAAAAATATTATTTAATAATATTATGAAATTTTTTTAAAAAAAATATTTAAAAGTATTAAAAAAATTATGTAAAAAAAAAACTAAAAAATCTAAGTAAAAAAAACTAAAAAACTAGAATAAAAAAACCCAATCGGGCATAAAAAAACGAAAGTAAAAAACGAGTTCTCTAGCATTTTTCAACAAATAAATATGTTTACATAATTTAAAAATCTTATATGAGCAACAATAATAATTATTGTAAGATGTATATTATATATTTATCTCATTCTAAAATTAAACGTAATGTATAGACAAGAATGCTCAGAATTATGGTGATCTTAATATTTAAAAAAGGCACAAATCCAGTTAATTTATGAGAAAGTGAGAGTCATGTGGCTCAACGTTTCATCGTCATGAAGTCAACTGCTTAAAGCCTTAAAAAAAAAAAAAAAAGAGTTTTGTTCCGTAATTTTCATCACATTCTACATTTTATATTTTTTTAATATTTAAACTTTTTAATATTTTTTTAAAATTATTTTTGGAATTTATTTTTTGAATTATTTTAAATTTTCTATTCATTATTTATATAATAAATATTTGATAAAAAAATAATAAAAATAAAAAATATATATATATAGATATAAAATACGAGGAGATCGTAAAGATTAAAAAAAAACATATTTTTCTTTTTTGTTACGGCTCAATAAGTGATGCATTGGGAAAAGAACACGTGTCTTCCACCGTGTGGTCGCAGGAGCCAAGGATTGGTCCCCATCCAAAAGAGATGCCTTCGACCCGAGGGAAGCTATACAGCTTCCTACTATTACGCAACTTCCGCACTACTCCTACGTGGCCTTTTTTTTTTATTATTTTTAACCTCAAAATCATGCGTTTTGATATAGGGACCTATTTGATTTTATTTTTCCTCCTCCTGCGTACGTCGTCCTGCCTCTCCCCCCCCCCCCCAAAAGAAAAAAAATCAACGCTGGTATGAATAACCCCCAATATCTCTTGACCAAGGTTGTGGGCCGATGAGCAGTGCGAGAACAATGTCGAGAAGAAGAATAATCTTGCCTATCAAAAAAAGGCAGCATGAATTCGATCTCAAAAGAAGAAAAGGATAAGGGAAATGATGACGAAGAAGCTTCAAGTAAAGAAAATAAGATGAAAGTCGATGGTGGAGACAAGAAAAAAGTGGAAGTGGGTTTCAAGTGAGAAAGAGAAGTGAAGACCAAATTTACAGCCTCGTCAAAAAGCTAAAGCTGCCAAAGCCATGGAGATTGACAAATGAGATCCGATTTGAACAATTTCATACAAATATAAATATATATATATATATATATATATAAAACCCATTATCTCTTCTTGTAGAAATTGAAGTTGTAAGTGAAGATAAACTTGAAATTAGAATCTCGAAACAAATAACAATTGTGATCAGTATAAAACTAAAAATAATCTGTAAAATTGAAAAGATAAGAAATTGACAAAAAAGAAAAAAAGATCCAAACACAATTTATAAATAAACACTCAACAGATCTCACAAATAGAGAGAACAGAGGTGTGTGTCTTGAGTTTTCTAGACGATTGCGGTTGGTTGTCGTCGAAAATTGATGGAATAGAGGTTTAGACAGGCAGAGGAAGAGCATCGCGATTTTTCTTCATGGAAGCTTGGCGAGACGGCGATGCGAAAAGAGAGGAGGTAGTCTCGTTCAGTAACGAAGAGAAAAATAGAGAGAAAACGAGAGAGATGTGGAAGATGGGGGCCTTAGGAGAAAAAGTTTTGTGAAAAATGGGTATGGACTCCAACAACTGAGAAGGGAACGTGGGTGAGGATGAGGAACAAAGAAGGCTCGAGTAAGAGCATCCCCATCCGGATGCGTAAAACACTGTTATCTCTAAAATTTAGAGATGAAATTTAGGGTTTACGAGTTTGGCGCCTCCCATCCCATTCCCTAAATTAGGGATTACTTTTCGGGTATCTACAGTCGTTCCCCATATTTGGGGAACCACTGTACATCCCCAAAACGTCCGAACCCCAAATCTGTTGCCCTTCCGTCCCGCGTGTTCCTCTCTTCCCTCTCGATCGCCCTCGTTCGTGAAGGAGGCCCTCTCTCGCCCCGTCTGCCACCATCTACGGTGTCTTCTCTTCATCGACTCCACAGGAATGTAAGTTTTCTCTTCTCTGTGAAACTCGCGCCCTCTTCTTCTCTCCATGGATGGACTCTGTCCTCTCTCGCAGAGATTGAACAAACTGAGCCTCTTTCCATGGTGAATCTGATATATTTTCGAGTTTTATTGTTATGATCTATTGTATTTGTCAGTTTTGCCACTTGAAATCCGAGAACCCTAGATTTCAATTACTACTCTAGGGCATGAATATTCATGGATCTGTGACCCATATTCACTGGATTTAGAATGCATGTATCTGCCGTGGTTGGATTTTGTTCCTGGATTTATCGACTTCTTAATGCTATTTTATCAATCGACTTGCTGCTATATACAAACACTGCATTTTATTGGGTGCTCTGCGGTTTGAATGAACAATTTTTATCATCTATCATTCATGGCACAGTTACTTTATTGTTCTTAATGGATAAATCTCAGACATTGCTCTGCTTTGTGGAGCTTGTGTGGAGTGTTGTGCATCATTTGGCCATTAATTCCTGAAGCTGAGTGCGTATGAAAACTCCCCATTTTTGTATGGCCCGACTCTTTTTCCCTTTGAATCATTTACCATAATCCAGTTGGTTATGTTGTCCAATGAGACCAAATGGTGTTATTTTTTATAGCACTATTACTGTCATTTTGTCATTACCAGCTTTGAGCTCCCTTGTTGGTTTGTAGTATTTTTGTTAAATGACTCTCTATGAAAAATATTACTTGTATGTGTTTAGGAATTTATAATTCAACATGATACATTTCTTGTATCATTCAACATGACTATAATGAATATTTCTTGTTATATAATTTGTATTTTGTCAATGACCATATATGTTTGGGTACATATGGCTATATACCTTTGGTTTGTGCTGTTTTTGCCCCCCATAATCCATATAATGGAGACAAACATGTTGTGTATTATTAAACTTTAATGGTTTATGTCCATACAAAGCCACCCGAATGATATATGTCCTCCTCTGATCACCACACATACAAAGCCATTTTTAATGACATTAACTGATTATTGATTGTGCTTTGTGCATCAATTTTTCATACAAAGGTATAAGCATATACTCCCTTCAATTTTCTGTTATTTAATCCTATACTCTCTTCAATTTTCTGTTATTTAAATGAAGTACTCTCTTCAATTTTCTGTTATTTAATCCTATACTCTCTTCAATTTTCTGTTCCTACACTTTCTTCAATTTTCTGTTATTTAATCTTATACTCTCTTTAATTTTCTGTTATTTAATCCTATACTCTCTTCAATTTTCTGTTATTTAATCCTATACTCTCTTTAATTTTCTGTTATTTAATCCTATACTCCCTAATTTTCTGTTAGCTTATACTCTCTTCAATTTTTAATCCTACCTCATACCAGTTATTTAATCTGAGTTTGTGGCATGTGTTTGCTGGTTTGAGCTACTGTTATCTCTTTAATTATTGTTCCCATGGACTAAACTCTGTTGGTTTGACAAAGATAAAATCTGTTTTTATGTTCTTATGCACTTTGCATGCTGTTTAGTATTGGAATTTCCTTCTCTAACCCCTGGCTGTGAATCTGTCTGTGCTATTGGGACCTTTGCAGTGTTTAGTACTGATGAATAATTATTACTTGTGGGGGAGGGAGGGAGGGGGCTGCATGTCGACTGTTAGGCTATGATGATGGGGTTTAGTAAGATAATTCATAAGTGTTAATGGGCCCCATTGAGATGGCGGGGTAATCCTTACCCGAATGATCATACTGCAGTTTGTAATTGTTTTCACAAAAGGCACGTGGGGTTTGGGTAAGGTTTTGCAGCAATTTGATGTTGGGCTCATCTCTCACACATGATGTAAATTTTGTAACCCATTCTGAGCTACATTTAAAACACACGAGTGTTTAGGGAAGTGGATGGGAATGCTCTTATTTTTACGTTTTCAAACTAAATTTTTTATTGGATCTGAGTTGTCTTAACCCTTCGGCTGTGATGATGAGACAATCCGAACATGATGATAAAACACTTTGGCACACACCTCCATGGCATGGTAACCCGGATGGCCGATAAATAGTGGCAACCGGTTGTTGCAACCATGCAAGTATATGTGCCAAGTGTGTCGTCATACGTTGCCATATGATTCCTGAGCCGGCTACAAAAATCACTTGCAAATTTAGTTCTTAATTTTCTAACATGTGTATTACATGTTTTATGTTTACAAATTTTTAGAGATGGACTCAGGAGAGCATGAAAATATGTTCTTCACTAGCCTCCTGACTCAGGAGCCTGAACTTGACCACATTTATGTTGGTCAAGGTGAACAACATCCAGTGACTTTGGATGACTCTCCACCCCCGCCCCAAGTAGATCCTCCCCCCTCTCAAAGAAAATCAGCCAGGGGTGCAAACTTCACCCCCGAGGAAGACAAGTTACTTGTCTCCGCATGGCTGAATAGTAGCATTGATGCCATCCAAGGAACGGACCAAAAACACGCCCAACTTTGGGAAAAAGTTAGTCAATACTTCAATGATTATAAAGAAAGTACAAATGAGCGAAGTGTTGGGTCCTTAATACATCGGTGGTCTGCCATTCAAAAGGCGACGAACAAATTTTGTGCTAAACTCGCCCAAGTTGAAGGGCTGAATCAAAGTGGCATGACTGAGCAAGACAAGGTATAAGCATCCACTTAATTATTATTTATATTCATTATGTTCCCTTTATCTGCATTTTGGGTTGGTTAATTATTTGATTTTCATTTTGAATTGGAAGTTTGACAAAGCGAAGGTCATGTACCAATCGCTTGAGAAAACAACCTTTCAGTTCGAGCATTGTTGGCAGCTATTGAAAGACCAGCCGAAATGGAATCAGCGTTGCACAAAAGACGGGACAAAGCGAAGGTCGACGATGTCCCCTACATATTCGCGTACATCATCCATGGCAACTAATTCACCCATTGATTCAGTGGGTGGTACAGAGGGCGAGAATATGGAAACTAATGATGTCATCGATTTGGATAGGCCAATAGGAAGAAAAGCTGAGAAAGGAAAACGTAAGGCCCAAGGCAGAGCCTCAGAAGAGCTTGTGGAGCTCAGCAAGAAAAGATATACTCTCCTAGAGGAGTCACGTGCTCAGGAGAAAGAATTTTTCCGACTCAAGGCGGAGAAGATGGCATATGAACGAGAAATGGAGGAAAATAAAACTAGACAAGAGGATGAGAGATTGAGGTTGGAGGCGGAGAAACTGGAAATCGCCCGGTTGGAGAGAGAGGAGCGCATAATGTTGCTCGATGTGAGTACGTTAAATGAAGTTCAGCAAGTATATTTCCAGCAACTTCAAAGAGAGATATTGGCGCGACGCACTGCATCCTCAGATTAAGGCTTTTTTTTTTTGTAACTAAACATTTATTCAGCACATAAATGTGATGTATATTATGAACCACTCGTTTATGGCACTTTTCTGCGTTTATTGTATTATATAATTTGTACGTTTGCAAAGTTTTATTAAGAAGATAGAAAACGTGATCGTCAAATTTAAATCATCCATGGAACGATATTTCTTGATTACAACTCGACATTACAAATTCTTAAACTATTACAGATAATGAAAATATTACAATAACTTAAACTGCATTTTCTTGAACCAAACATGTTTTTTGGAATGAAAATTCTAGAAACTTGAAATACACCGTCGCTACTAATGATAAAATAGAGACTCCAACACAACCTTCTCTTCTATTGTTGGGAATGAAATTGCTAGTGACGTTCAATTAAATCTGCTTGTAGATGATGATGTGTCGAGCTATCCCTAATTTCATGATGGCGCTGAATGAAGTTCATAAACTCATTTGTTGGATTGCGCGACAATTCTGGAATATCATCATCAAGTTGATCGTACTCCATGTTCAAACCCTGACTATCATCACGCTCGTCCTCAATGATCATGTTATGTAGAATAACACATGTTTTCATTATATTTGTTAGGTCATTGACTTTGAATAATCGGGAAGGTCCACGAACGATTGCAAATCGTTGTTGAAGTACTCCGAAGGCACGCTCGACATCTTTTCTTGCAGATTCTTGTGCTCTGGCAAAGTTTTTCTTCTTATTCCCTTGGGGTGATGGAATCGTCTTCACAAACGTTGACCACTTAGGATAAATACCATCGGCAAGGTAGTACCCCATAGTGTAGTCGTTGCCATTGATTGTGTAATTGACTGGTGGAGCACGCCCTTGAGCAAGTTCCGTGAAAATAAAAGATCTCTCTAGCACATTAATATCGTTATGTGAACCGGGCATACCAAAAAATGCATGCCATATCCAAAGATCATATGAAGCAACTGCTTCTAAAATAATAGTTGGTTCACGGATGTGGCCAGAGTACATACCTTTCCAGGCAGCGGGACAATTTTTCCACTTCCAATGCATGCAATCAATGCTTCCTAGCATTCCTGGGAATCCCCGTTGTTCACCAACAACAAGCAATCGAGCAATATCATTGGCATTTGGAGACCGCAAATATTCATCTGAAAAAATAGTTACGATTGTCTTGCAAAATTTTTTGAGACTCTCCATTGCGGTGCTTTCTCCAATACGTATGTATTCATCCATAAAATCTCCAGTAACCCCATAGGCCAGCATTCTAAGTGCTGCGGTTATCTTTTGCATAGAAGATAAACCAAGTCTTCCGGCATTATCTCTTCTCTGGACGAAGTACGGCTCGTAAACCTCTACCTCATTTAGGATACGGAGAAATAAGGGACGACTCATCCGAAATCTCCTTCGAAATAGATTGGAGGGATATACTGGATTTTCTGAGAAATAGTCACGAAAAAGGCACTCATGCCCTTGAATATGATCACGCCGAAGAAACTTACGAGGTTGGCGATTGCCATGATGTCTCGATGACTCTCCATCAGCCTCGGCATTAATAACAGCATCTAGCTCATCATCAGATGACAAGTATGTAAGTAATTTGCGAAAGAAAGAACGAGCCATTTAATGAAGAGAGTTAGAGATGAGACTTCGATTTTTTAGAATGTGAATGCAACAAAAATGCGTATTTATAGATAACAAAGTTACCGTTACATATAAGACACAAAATGTTAACGTTGAAGAAAAGACAAAAAAAGTTACCGCTAGAGAAAAGACAAAAAAAGTTACCGTTAGAGAAAAGACAAAAAAAGTTACCGTTAGAGAAAAGACAAAAAAAGTTACCGTTGGAGAAGAGACAAAAAATGTTACCGTTTGATAAATGACAAAGCGTGTGTACTAATCAGAACGAATTAAAAATGTTACCGTTATACTATTCTGCAAAATATTTATCATCAATAAACGAAAAATGCACATATTTAAAAAAATTATTATTTTTAATATCGATATTGAATTGAAAAATAATATTGTATCTGTAAAAAAAATGGTATAAATATTTATAAAATGTGATATTTGAAAATAAGAGAATAAGACAAAATAGTTAGTAGTTAAAAATGGAAATGGAAGTGAGAGAAAAAAATAATAAAGAAAGAATAGAAGAATATTATTTTAATAGAATAGAGAAAGGATAGGGAATGGGATGTAGAAGGTTTTATGAAAATGAGTAAAATTTAGGATAAAATTATAGGGAGTGTACTTTTTAGCTAAAATTTAGAGAAAATTTTAGGCATCCGGATGGGGATGCTCTAAGGGAGAAGAGGATGGTTGAGGAAAGCTGGGGGAGTGTTGGGTGAGAGAAAAGAACCGTGACGTGTGGCTATAGACCGGTTCGTGTGGTGTGTGATGATAAACCGGTAGTTGAGTAGATTTTTTCCTTCGACCCACACCACACAACACAATGGAGTGGGTCCCAAATGAGAGATTCAGATATTTAAAAAAAGCAAATTGTGAATAATAATAAGGTAATTATTAATTTATGTATAATAGTGATATGATTTGAATTGAATATTTTTTGAGTTTTAAAAATAAGAGAAAAAATTTAAATAAAATAAAATTATAAAATTAAAATATTATTTTATAATATTATTTTTATTTGATGATTTGAAAAAATTAAATTATTTTTTATTTTTTTATTTAAAATTTTAAAAAAATTATAATAATTAATTAAAAAAATTTTATATTTAAATTATGTTAAAAATGAGATAAAATGATATGATAACTTGAAATAGGATATATATATTTTCAAACAAGCCCCAAGTGTATGTGACGTTGTTCAGATAAAGTTTGCTAAAAGAGTTATATTATTCTGGATTTGGTGCGTAGAACGTCATATTATTTATATTATTTAAACACTATTTAATTTATAAAATTTAAATTATGTCATGTAATTAATTGATTAAGTGTGTTATCCACTCAGTCTTATAAATATAATTTATCTCTTTAAAATATACACCACTTGACATAGAATATTATATTTTTTCCTTAAAAAATAGAATGTTAACATTTGTAAAATAAATTTAAAATCAATGATTTTAGTAATAATAAATATTTCAATTTTCAAATAGTGTGCAAAAAAAAACAGCATATTTTATTAAAAAGATCTCACCTATCACATAGGAACACCATGGTTACAAATTTAATTCCTTGACAGTTACAAGAAAACCTCAAAAACCGGAGAATTGCCAAAAAAATAAAACAAATCTATGAGAACACCAAAGCGGTTACAAATTAGTGATATTTATTAATGAATTTTTCACCCATTCATCACATACTATCCAAAATATTAAAGATAGACTTGAATCGATATTATTAATATCTAATATTGTATGGTTACTTTTATGTTTATATTTTTTTTTTTATCTTATTTGAAGTTACATATTCGAATAAAGACTCGAGTAAATCTCGATTTAATAAACAGTTGTATCAAAATAAAAGATTTAGAAAAGATTATAATCCTGATAATAAATCCCATATAAAAATATTTACATATTGAAGTTGGACATTAGCATTTATATAAATCTCTCATCCTAAGTAGGAGTGGTAATATATGACACGATCCGTGAATTTAACAAGAACACGATACAAAATTATTGAGTTTGAGTTTGATATAAATGGGTTCAAGTCAAAACGGGTTGACCCGTTATGACATAATTTATAAACGGATCAACTCGTTTAACCCAAAATCAACCCGCAATAACTCTTATTTCAAAATTAAATTTTTATTATTATTGGATTGTAACATTAGTATTTTTCAATATGCTTATGTTTTTATTGTTGGAATTGCAATTCTGGACTTATACTCATATTTGTTATTGTAGGATTTGTGATATTAGTTTTACTATATGTTAAAATTACAAAAATATTGATAGTTTTTATTAGTAGGTAGTATTTTTATTTTTTTGGATATAGTGGCTACTAATATAGATTTTAACTGTTATGTAAAATTATGTTAATCAAGTTAAATGGATTTTGCGTATTAATTCAACCCATTTACATGAAACGAGTTTGAAATAAATCATGTTGTAATGACATATTTCTTATTAATTATTAATGAGTCAAAACAAATGACACAACATGACGTGTTATTTAAATGGGTCAGATTAAGGTTTGAAATGTTTGACCTGTTTAGCTTAAATGGGTTAGGTTCAGGTTAATTCAATTATGGACCTATGCTTATAGTTGTTATTGTAGGGTTTGTGATATTAGTTTTACTATATGTTAAAATTAGAAAAATATTGATATTTTTTTATTAGTAAGTAATATTTTTATTTTTTTAGATATAGTGGCTACTAATATAGATTTTAACTGTTATGCAAAATTATGTTAATCAGGTTAAATGAGCTTTATGTATTAGTTCAACGCATTTACATGAAATGAGCTTAAAATAAATCATGTTGTAATGATATATTTCTTATTAATTATTAATGAGTCAAAACGAGTGATACGACATGAAGTGTTATTTAAATGGGTTAGGTGAAAGTTTGAAAGTTTGACCTGTTTAACTTAAAGGGTTGGGTTCAGGTTAATTCATATAATCGAATGTCCATAACTTAACACGATATGAACACTACCTGCTAATAGAAATTGCCACCCTTGGTCCTAAGTAGTTTGTTTTTTGTTTTTCAAAAAAAGAGAAAAGAAAAATGATGTTTCGGCTTTGTTTGAATGTTGAGATGAGATAAAAAATTTGTTAATAATAGTGAAATAATTATGTTAAGGGGTTTTATATGGATTTGGAAAATGTGAGAGAGAAAATTAGATTAAAATATTATAAAGTTAAAATATTATTATGATATAATTTTTATTTTTGAATTTGAAAAAAATTGAATTATTTTTTGTATTTTGTTTAGAAGTTTGAAAAATGTGTTTGAGGGATATTTGAATGTTGAAATGAGATGAGATGAGATATGATAGGATCAAATGAAATGAGATGAAACCATCTCAACATCCAAACATGTATAGTCCTAGAGTGTGCAGTTCTCACGCATTCCTTTTGAAAAAAGTGAGTAAATATAATATCTATATAGAAAAATTATTTTCTCAATAGTGGCTTCTACTATTTTTCAAAGGGGATACGCAGAACTGCACACTCCAAAACTATATATAGTAAATATCCAAAAAAATGTAACACGATCAACAATAGCGATGTCCTTGATCTTAGTTTTATCATTATTATTTTTTTAAATCTGCTTATCATCCCTACACCACACACCACACACTACACATGATTATTTATTTTGTTTTATTTTTATTAAATTAAATGAATTCTTCTACGCATTTATATATACACCAAATATTTGTTAAGAGAAAAAATAAAAAAATCATATATAGTGCAGTAATAATGAATAGAGTTTTTCTTTTTTATGGTATGATATATGTAATGTTAAAAAATTATTCACGAGCTTTGGCCTTGTGTGGTTGAAGAAAAAACAAAAATGCCATCTCGAGTAGGGTATAGAATATAGGGTGGTGACGGGACCTTTGGCCCAACTTTTGTATCAAAATGATCTTTCAATTGTTAAATCTGATTTTGTCATATATGTTAAATTCACACATTTTAAGTGACAAATTCTTTTAAGTGAGTAATATATAAAATTATTGCAATGTCGCATATATATATATATATATATATTAGTATAATACTTTTAAAAAATATAAACAATAATATGGTATGTAACGAAAGTATACAGAATCACTAAAGATTAATTAAATGGATGGAGAATAGTAAGTTATTAATTCTATTATTAGTGCTAGTTTGAATAGTGAGACGAGATAATATGAGATGAGTTAAATAATATATTTTTATAATATTATTTTTTAATATTATTATTGTTTTGATATTTGAAAAAATTAAATTATTTATTATATTTTATATGAAAATTTAAAAAAATTGTAATGATAAGATGAGATGAATTGAGAGTATTTTTGTATCCAAACATGGCCTTATTATTATATTTAAATCTACTTATTATTCTTGCATTACACATTACATATAAATTTTTAATTTTTTTCTTTTATTAAATATATGATGTATGGATGATTAATAAAAAAATTCAATTAATTTAGAAAGATTATAAAAAATTAAAAAATAATAATAAATATAATGTGCGGTAATAAAAAATGACGAGTGGGAAAGCTAAATTATTATTTATTAAAACAAAGATAGAATCGAAGATAAATCTTTGGAGTAACTACAGTCTAAAGCTGAAAGCCACCTCCTAACAAAGAGAACGGATAAGGCGGTGGTGGACTCCCGGCCACCATTTCTGTGAAAAAGCTTACCACGCTACTGCTACCATTCCCATACCCAGAAATACTACTTTCTGGCGGCGACAACGCCGGACTATTTCCAATTCCGGTAGTAGCCGGTGACGCTGTGATAAACGGGCTGTCAATAGAGACGCAGCCAAAAGGCTCTTGTGCAGTCGGAGACTGACCCATGATAACCTCATGTCTTTGGCTCAACCAACCCAGTACTGTCGGAGTCTCCGGAGACGACTGTTCACGAAGGTTACCGATTTCAAAACCAGTCTCAGGCGACGACGAAATCAGCACTTGGGAGCCTTCCTCATCCTCATCCTCGGTCTTTATCGAAGAAGACGGCGACGACGCCGGTATGATTAACCGCCGCTTCTTCTCGCTGCTCATGATCCGCCTCGTCCGTTCTTTCTGGAGCATCATACGTGGAAGGATATCTGGGTCTTCCGCGAATACTTTCCGTAGGAACACCATCATTTGCTCAGGCCGTTTCTCCGTGGCCTCCAAGCGCTTGTTCATACCCCGAAGCTCTTCGTCCATAGCCTTCTGCTCCTCCTTCAACCTCGCTATTTCCATGACCAGTTCCTCCTCATCTAATTCTTCGTGTTTCACTTGCGTATACGAATTGATCCGGCCGTGCTTTTTCCTCACGATGTTCCTCAACAACAGCTTCTGGCCACGAAGAAACCACTCGTTCGCGAATTCCCATCTATCGGGATCCACCTTTCTGAATCCCTGATTACAGAGAAAACACACATACATATACAACAGTTTCATCACGGTCTTGCAAATAACCAAACAAGTGACAAGTATTAGCTACCATTGTTTTTTACTCACATAGGTGTTGAGCTGACGAACGAAGCTGGAGAAGTTGCTGTGCTTGAAATACGCAGGTAAGATCTTCCGCGAGAAGTCCAACGGGTCGAGGACGATGAAACTGTTGTTGGCTCTGCCCCAGGTGATCAGGATGTCAGTCGTCGGATCGTTGACCATGTGAAAAGTCTTCATGACGAACGGCGCGACGATGTTGTTCAATTCCATTCCATAAACAACACCGATCGAACTTTATCACTTTTTTCTTTCTTTCCTAGAGGGGGGGAGAGAGAAAGAGAGAGGGTGGGGGCCGTAGTCAGATGGGCGAGGCGGCTCTGTAATATATAAGGGGAGCATATACAGTAACAATGCAAACGTGGCGGTCATCGTAGACGATTCAGATATTTTGCTTTGGTCACGTGATGGGACCACGTTGCGCCACCTTTTATCTTTGGATGCGGCTACAATGCAGCCCCATGTTGACCGCTGGGCGTACCGCCCAGCGTAACTTTTTTTTTTTTCCTTTTTTTTTTTCATATTTTTTTAATACATTTAAATATATTTAAAAAAAATAAAAAAAATATAAATACATTTAAAATCACTTCCTTAATCACTAAATTAAAAAAAAAAAAAAAGACAAGCGGTCAAATAAAGTGGACAAAGTGGGGAGGCAAACTAGTGTTTTCCTTTATCTTTTTCTTTTAATGGGCAGGGTAGAGGTCATACAGGCATTACATATTTTTCTTTGTATAAATATATATATATATTTTTTTACATTTTATTTAAGATGAAGTTTATTTTTTTATAAAGACCAGTATTAATATTGTCTATTATAAAACTTGTATAAATCATTTTTCAGTTTCCTTTCAAAATATGCTATTAAGTCCCACGTGCAAATAGGGAGCTAACTTTAGAAATTAATTAATATGACTAATTTAGGTCCAGATTGGATATAAGAAATATTTTATTTTATTATTATAACTTTCTAAAGTTTTCACATAAAATATAATAAACAATTCAATTTTTTTAAATATCAAAATAATAATAATATTAAAAAATAATATTTTAATAATATTTTATTTAACTTTCATATCATATCACTATCCAAATGGTATCTTAATTTAATATTATATTTTTAAAAAAATATACAAATTCATTAGTAATAACTTTTTTAATCATTTAAAAAAAAATTAAAATACACTAACGGTCAAATCCAGAAGACAAACCCAAGAAGTTCCATCCTCTTAACTATCATTTTCTCTGCGTAATATAAATTAATTTACAAATAAGCCAAATAAAAGATAACTATTGATTTTTTAATCATCAAGAAAAAATCAAAGAATTTCGTAAAACAGTGAAATCTTTACTATGGAATTGATCAACTTTATTTTTCTTTACAAAAGGTAGATAACAAACCTATTATATATATATATATATATATGTTCTTATCTAATTGCTATGACTACAGTGATCATTTATATATAATGTGTATATGCTATTCTGAATGTGAAACTTTTGAATAGAAAAACAATAATTAGGATATTTAATTTTGTTTTGTCTTGTGATCAACAAATAGAGTATACCCCACCAGCTTATATATAGTTAATTTATTTGAAAATATCACCCATCCATGCCTCAAGACTTTATATCGATCTATAAATAAATTAATAAAACTAAAACAAGGGATTCAATTAGATAAACTTCCCAAAGGCACATTAATTGGTCAGCCATGCATCAGACTGATCAGTGGAGAGGATAAAAGAAAGATAAATCCTTTCTCTAGCTAGGCGGTGCATTAATTAAGTGGGTTCTCCAGCGACCCCATGACTGCGACACTGATGCCATTTTCCATCTTATTTTTTATTAAAAAATAATATTTACAGTCGTGAATGTAAAAATATCGTACAGTCGCATTGAAAAAAGTAAATAAATATGAGATTTATATGAAATAAAATTAATTTTTTAATAATAGATCATATATTTTTTTAAAATAACTGCATGACGTTTATGCATTTCACGCTTGTATGTAATGGATTTAATTTAATCAAAATTTAGTTAAATTGCACAAAAATTTATTATAATAAACTTAATAAATAAACAATAATTTTAATCCATGATTTATTCACTGACCAAAAGAGCTGATTAAATATTATTTTCACCATAAAGCAAGTGGTGAGTAACGTCACAACTAAACGCGTGATTATATATATTATTTTCACCAAAAATAACTTTATAATTTTGATCTTGAATCATCCCTATCGAGATACTCTCTTTCATTAGCTCCTCCTCTTAATATATATCATGCGGTGTTATATATATATTTTAGAATCAAATCAGTATATTGATGTTTTGATACCGCATCAGTTATATTCTAAATTGGTACTTTCAATTTTATCCGTTTGGATCAAGTTCGATCTAATTTTTTCGATATATTAAGTATATAATATAGTATATATAATACTATAATATAACAGTGATAATATATTGTAATATATTATAATATATATTATAGACTATAGTGATATATTATAATATATTATAGTATATAGTGATATAGTATTAGTATAACTATTAATACAAAAGATTATAGTGATAATCTATTGTTATTTATATAGGATTTAAAAATTTAATATTATATTAATTAGTAATTTATCATATAATACAAAATTATTTTATATATAATTATATATATTATATATTATATATAAAATAAAAATAACATATAAAAAATATTTTATACAATATAAAAAATATATATATATATATGAACCGGTCTGGTCCGGTGTTAAAAAAAGAAAAATCGAACGGAACCAATTTCGATCGATTTTGAAAAAAATAGAATCGGTATCGAACAGGACCGAACCTGATACCTAACCAAACCCATCAGTTCGGTCCGGTTTACCAATTCACAATTTTTGTTCACTCCAAATCATGTGGAACCAAAACTTTAAATGATAATGAGTGTGAGTAATATTATGTACAATCGTGAAATACGTAAATAATATATAATCGTTTTGAAAAAAAATTACATCTATTATTAAAAATTAATTTTATTTTTTAATATAAATATTATATTTATTCACATTTTAAAAATAATTACGCAACACTCATACTACAAAATATAATTTATCCTTTTTCCTTTGTTATTTGGAGAGGTGTGCGTAGGTAGTCATGTTGTAACGCCTACTGCTACTTTTAGAGTGGCGTTTGGGCTGTGGGGAGCAGTCTTTTTGAATTCCATTCATTGTCTACGCGGCCTCCTAGCTATTACAGCCCTACCAAGCTGCCTTTTGATTTTCACTAATTTTACTTAATTACTCCGAAATTATATTATATATAATTATATATAACTGTATGATCAAGATCTTGTGGTTGAATTCTCAATAAAGAATTGCATTGAACACTACGCGGAAGGGGCTTAATCCTCTTCCAAAGGCTCATTGGGTATTGTCGTGAACTTGGCCAGGGCATAGTCCAGTAAACTAGTGAATACAAGGCCTAACTCCATGCAAGTCTCGTCTGAATAGAGCCAGCCACTAACTGTCCGGATATTTCGAGATAAAAAGGTGATTAGCTCATTTGGAGATAAGATAAGGCTTAATATTTTAAAGGCTTGAATTTCAAATAACAGGCGGGACAGTTATCAAATATTATTTGAAGAAGTCACAAATAACTATTTATAGGGTTCATGTATGATTATGAGATCATCGGAATCTTTGGTCGGAGAAACCATATTATTATCAACTGACTTAAGCATCGGAGGTGTTCCATCGAACTCCCAAGCCTCTTTATTTTTTGGTTGTAGGTGATCGCGTGTGAGAAGCTGTGAAACACGTCTTCAACAGTTGGTGCCGTCTGTGGGATTCTTTTGTCCTACAATCAGTGTACTTTTCACATGTCCACCACAACACGATCTCAGGCAACTAAAGACAGGAAGTGAAGTCGCGAAATATGGAGGGATGGCTTGCAGAAATGGATGAAGTAGTGAGAAAGTTTACTGCCAAAGTGGATTCTTTACAAAAAGAGAACGAGACCCTCAGGGCAAAGAATGGGCCGTCAGGGGAGGGCACGACACCTAGTCAGGCCGATAGGGTGGAAATGGAAGGTCATAGTGCTGGTACAGGCAAGCCGCCTTAGGACAATGAGGTGACGAAAAAGATGCATCAGAACCTGCGCAGCTTGATGGACAAGGAGGTGTACAGCGTAGAAAGACCTGTTAAGCAGCCTTGGGTACAATCCTCTCCCCCAATATGTTTCAACGACAATGATTGTTGAGGAGTGGTTTACTCGCACAATGACGCACTGGTAGTAACGATGTTGGTGGCAAATTACATCACGTGGAGAATACTAATCGGTAACGAGAGTTCAACACAAATCCTATTTTGGGATGCCTTCACGAGAATGGGAATTAGTGTAAACTAGTTTCTTCTAGTGCCGACTACTTTGAAAAGGTTCATGGGAGAAGCAGTGCAACCTACGGGTCACATTGCTAGTGTCAGTTGGGACAGACCCCCACCTCACCACTACCATGACAAATTTCTTAGTAGTGAAGACACAGTTGACGTATAACGCTATCATCGGTCGACCAACGCTGAATGCTTTGAAGGTGATCACTTCGACCTATCACCTAAGAATGAAGGTCCCAACGAAGGAGGGAGTTGGGGAAGTACGTGGCGAGCAGGTGCTCGCCCTAGAGTGCAATGTCCAGGAACTCAGGTGGGGGAGAAAGACGTGAACATAGTCGAGTCTCGAGAGGGCCCGTGGTGGCCCTCCCGCTGCCACCACCTGAAGTATTCATAACAGAGGTGGAAACAAGTGATGAAGATGCCCTAAAACAATGAGAGGCAGACGAGCCCTTGGAGCTTGTCATTTGTGACCTAGCTCAACCAAAAAACCATGTGAAAATTGGAACCAAAATAATGAAAGAAGAAAGGCAAAAACTAACATAGTTCCTCCTCGAACACAAAAACATCTTCGCATGGAGCCATAAAGACATGCCAGGAATTGACGAAGATGAAATAGAACACTAGTTGAATGTCAGCTCGAATGCATGACCTATCAAGAAAAAAAAAAGGAACTTTAGTTTCGAAAAGTACAAGGCTATTGTAGAAGAACCGGATTGGTTGTTGGCAGTGGGGTTCATCAGGGAAACTCAATACCCTGAGTGGTTGTCGAATGTGGTTTTGGTAAGAAAATCCAACATGAAGTGGCATATATTTGTAGACTTCATAGACCTCAACAATGCCTGTTCAAAGAATAGCTTCCCTCTCCCTTGAATAGACTTGATAGTTGATGCCACGACAGATCATAAGGTGTTGAGCTTCATGGATACCTATTCAGGGTATAACCAAATTAAGATGGGTCTGTTTGACCAAGACAGAACGAGTTTCATAACTGATCGGGAATTGTATTGCTACAAAGTCATGCCTTTTGGGCTGAATAATGCAGGGGAAACATACCAGAGGCTAGTAAACAAGATGCTCAAACATCAAATAGGTAGAAACATGGAGGTGTACGTGGATGACCTCTTGGTGAAAAGCATGGAGTTCGGGTAGCACGTGGAAGATTTGAGGGAACTTTCGGTGTGTTACGCCGATACAAGATGAAGCTTAATCCAACCCGTTCGGCGTGCAGTCGGGCAAGTTTCTAGGATTTATGGTGTCAGAGAGTGGTGTCGAGGCAAATCCCAAGATGCTACGGGCAATCCTAGAGATGAAGTCACCCACGAACTTGAACAAGGTCCAAAAGTTGGCGGTGACGATAGAGGACCTTAACAGATTAGTGTCCCAATCAACAGACAAGTGTCTCACTTTTTTTCAGGTACTAAAGAAGGCCCAGGGCTGGAATTCCCTGTGTGAGGAGGTGTTCACACAACAGAAAGAATACCTAGCTCGCTCGTCATTGCTTAGCTAGGCCAAGCAGGGGGAACCCCTGTCATTGTATTTGGCCGCCACCCTAGATGTTGTATCTGCCGCTTTGTTCAAGGATGAAGGGAGAGAGCAAAAGCCTGTGTACTACGTGAGGAAAGCATTAAGAGGAGGCAAGAAGAGGTACCTGAAGATAGAACTAATTGCTTTCGCGCTTCTTACATCTACGCAACGATTACACCCTTATTTTCAAGCCCATTCAATAAGAGTTGTTACCTCGGTCGCCCTTACAAAAGGTGCTACAAAGGCCCGACACCTCAGGGCAATTAATTAAATGCTCCATCGAGTTGAGTGAGTACGACATCAACTATGTTCCCAAAACTATTGTCAAAGGATAGGTCTTGGCTGACTTCATAACGGAATTTACAAAATTTCACAAGGAAGTATTGAAGGCTCCCGAGAAAGCACCATGGGGAGTATATGTTGATGGCTTGTCTTGTCGAGCTCGAGGCAGCGTAAGAGTCCACATGGTAACAGACGATGGTGTGGCGCCCTCAACCCCCATGTATGGGAACACGGGAATCAAGACATCCGGATGATGACAACATGGTCACGCATCTAAACGATATTGTCAAATGTGTGTACATGCAACAATGTACAATAAACAACGCAACGGATAATTAAAGTAAGTCAACCAAGTACCAGAATTTTTAATACAAATTTACATAAGTAAAACGTTTAAAGAGAGTTATACAGTATCCCAAAATAAAATATAATTCAAGTCCAAATACAATAACAAGTGACCTATATCACTCCTCCGGTGGAGCCGAATCCTCAAACTCACCCTCAGCTTCATCTACATCAAAATCTGCGTTACCATAAACGGTACCGCAGGTAAGTATAATCTAAACAACTCGCGAGAATAAAAATGTGTTAATGCAACCAACATGCATGCATATGATGAAGTATGCATTATTCTCAAAACAACATTTTCCCTGAAAATGAACATTTACCAACGAACGCTAAAATCTCATTTGGCCCAAAAATAATAATCCGTCATTTTTCCAGAAAATGACCCACACAAAATCCTTTTATCCAACACATGCTATTTTCCCAGAAAATAGCCCAATAAACCATTTATCCAAGAACTCGCAATTTTCCCAGAAAATGACCCATTAACTAGTTTTACTGTATGCACAATGATCTCCCCTATGGACCATCCGCACACCCTGACTCCCTTCTCCACACCACGGGTAACAATCGTGAGTGTGACTTCGTAACGAGTGATGCCCAGTTCCGCGCCTAGCACGTTAGTGGCCAAGCATCCTCTAGCCCTTGCCAGCAAAGGGGCCATGAAATAGGCACGAGAGCGTTACCATCTCGCCGGATCCCGTTATCGCCCAGAGACAACCCATGGGATGTCACTCAGCATATTCTGCTCCCGAGTGACCAGAGGAGCTCCACCGAGATAATACCCCATCTCAGCTTGGGGTCGTGATACACATACACCCAAAAATCATTTCTCACATGAAAACCCAGTTTTCAATAAACACATGAACATGAATGCAATTACACGAAAACTCGGTTTTCATTTACAAACATGATCATGCGTGTAAATATGCCATGTACATGAAATGACGCATTATCTAACAACCAACAATTCACAACACAATCCATACACACAACAACTCCATCCTTCAATCCATCCGACCCCCTTACTCCTCTGACTTAGTCCGGCACAACCAACCAGATCACAATAAAAATGAGTTAGTGCAAAAATACATTTAAATCACAAAAATTCTTTGAGAAAATACTTACAACGCTATAGTATAATTTTCGAAGGGTCACGAAGGTGCAAGAAGTAGCGGCACAACAACAGAATAGTGCAAAATGCACTGTGGCCGTGGGTCTCAAAAACTCACTTTTGAACAGGGACAAACTAAGACTCGAGATTACTAGGGAATGTCTTAGGGATGTCGGTGAAACAATTGGTGGTGGTGGTTGGCCGTGGGTGGCGGCGTAGAGGGCAGTTGAAGTCCAAAAAGCCCAAAACGAAAATGTGGATGGTAGAGCTTCACCGGTTGCTGATTGGAACTGGGGATGGGTGGTTTAGGTTGCTAGGAGGTCAAGGACGATGTGGTGAAAAGATGGTGGCCGAAGGTGGTGCGATGGCTACGCGGGAACACAAAGAAGGCCACGGCTTGATGCCGTGTGTGGAGGAGAATGGCAGAATGAGAGGGGCTGGAAATCAGAGGGTGAGGTTGCCGGCCGAAGGGGAAGCAAATGGTAGGGGTGGTGATAGACATGAGCGGCGCACGGCGGCGCAGGGTGGAGAACGACGCATGGATGAAATAAGGGAGGTCTCATGCGCGAGAGAGAATAGAGAGAGGGGAGAAAAAGAAATGAGGGAAAAAGAAAAAGAAAAGAAAGAAAAAGGGAAAAAGAAATAATGAGAGAAATAAAAGAGGTCCAATCCTCACATCTTGGGTCACAAAAATGATCCAACGAAAAAGATTTCAAAACAGCAAGTCAAATAAAATAATTTAAACGTAGTGATTAAATGAAAATAAAATAATTAAACCCAACAATAAACTAATTTAAAATAAAGAGCAATTTAAATACATAAAAATAATTAATATTAAGAAAGCATATCAAAGTAATTTTCACAAATTAAAAATCATAAAAATAAACCAACTAAAAATCTGATAAACTTAAAACAAGAGAACTAATATTTAATTTAATAAAAATAATCATTCAATTAAAAATACACTAAAATACGGGGTGTTACAGATGGAACTGAGTCAAATCATGCAATACGACTGAATTTCAAAGTGGCAAACAGCGAAACATAGTATGAAACGGTGCTCGCGGGTAGGCCATAGCTGAAACTTCAGGCGGCGAAGAGGTTGAGATAAGTGCAAATTCCAAGTTGTGGTTGGTCAAATCACATGAGAATATTCAGTGAAAGGGCAAAGGTTAATAAGTTACCTCCATTGGGTTTAGGAAGGATGCTGTCGCCTGCGATATTTTCTAATTGAACGAATTCCCCGAGGGGACAATTGGAAAGCCGATTGGTTAGCGCGACTGGAATTTGCCAAACAGGAAGAGATGCTTCCGAGGGAGGTTAACCTCCCGGCTATTGACACACCAGCTGTAAGGGAGGAGGCCTTGGAGATTGAAAAAAATGTGCAAGGGTGGACGAATGATATAATTGGGTACTTGAAAAATGGAGATCTTCCTGCCACTTAGGAGGAGGCGAGGAAAATCAGAAGTAGGGCAACTCGATTTACCATGATAGACAGGATACTATGCAGACGAGGTTTTTCAACCCTACTATTGAGGTGCATAACGAAAGGGTAAGCTGAGTACGCGATGAGGGAGATACATGAAGGCGTGTGTGAAAACCATTCGGGAGGAAGAGCACTAGAGGCAAAAATCATGAGAGTAGGGTATTACTGGCCAAACACCTTAAAAGATGTGAGGCAGTTGGTGAAAAAGTGCGCCCAATGTTAGTTGCATGTGCCAATCCTAACTATGCCTCCTGAGGAGTTGAAGTCAATAACTTCCCCTTGGCCATTTGCCCAATGAAGCATAGATCTGGACGGCCTAATTCCCCCGGACAAAGGGGGAACGAAATTCATTATCGTCGTCGTTGACTACTTAACCAAGTGGGCAAAAGCTAAAGCAATGGTGACAGTGATAGCCCAAAGTGTAACAGGGTTCCTATGGAAAGCCATCATATGTAGGTTTGGGGAACCACAAAGCATCATCTCCGACAATGGCAAACAATTCGACTCCGAACACTATCGAAAGTGGTGTGGAGAGCTTAGAATCAAGGTCAAATACTCATTTCTGGGACACCCACAATCGAATGGGTAGGTTGAAGCAACCAACAAAACTATTGTTTGGATACTAAAGAAGAAGGTGGGCGAGAAGAAGGGGACATGGGCAGATGAGCTTCCAGAGACAACACCAAAAACCTCAACGGGTGAGACACCTTTTGCCTTGGCGTACTGGAGTAGAGCTATGATACCAGTGGAGGTGGATTTACCAAGCCATAGGAGACAAAATTTTGATCTAGAGTCGAATAATGGAAGAAAATTTGGACTTGTTGAAAGAAGTGAGAACAAGTGCCGAAACTAGACTGACTGCTTGTAAAAGGAAGATGGAATACTACTTCAACAAGAGAGTAAGACCAAGGTCCTTCAAGGTAGGTGTCCTAATACTAAAGGAGATCGGGGTAACTACAGCGGAAGAAGGGAAGTTAGGGCCACGATGGGAAGGGCCATACGTAGTGATAGTCAGTCATCGCTTGGGAGCTTACAGCCTCAAAGAAGCCACGGGGCATGAGTTGCCCCACCCTTGGAAGGTCGAGCATTTGAGAAGCTTTTATGTTTAGACTTATTAGTTTTGCCACGATGGGTTTGTTAATTTGATTCAATAACAATTTGTTTCCTCTTATCAATTTACTTTATTACGCGGTTGAGCCACTCTCTCGCCAAGGGTATATGGTCAATGAACCCTCCCATTATGCCTCTCGCTAGAGTTATGCGGTTGAGCCACTCTCTCGCTACACACTTTTTGCCAAGGTTACACGGTCAAGAGATTCTCCCACTACACCTTCTCGCTAAGGCTACACGGTTGAGAAACTTTCCCGCTACACACTTTTCGCTAAGGTTATGTGGTCGAGGGATTCTCCCACTACACCTTCTCGCCAAGGCTACTTGGTCGAGGAACTCTCCCATTACGCGGTCGATGCACTCTCCCGCTACACTCTTTTCCCTAAGATTATGTGGTCGAATGAATCTCCCGCTACACCTTCTAGCCAAGGCTATACGGTCAGGGGACTCTCCCGTTACGACTCTCGCTAGAGTTATACGGTCGAGGCACTCTCTCGCTATACTCTTTTAGCTAAGGTTGCACAGTGGAGGGATTCTCTCACTACATATTCTTGTCAAGGCTACACGGTCTAGGAACTCTCTCGTTACACCTCTAGCCACAGTTACGTGGCCAAGGCACTCTCCCGCTACACTATTTTCACCAAGGTTATGCAGTCGAGGGATTCTCTCACTACATTATTTTCACCAAGGTTATGAAGTCGAGGGATTCTCCCGCTACACTTTCTCGCCAGGGCTTCACGGTTGTGGAACTCTCCTGTTATACCTCTCGCCAGTGTCTCATGCTCAAGGCACTCTCCCGTCGTAGTGTTCTTGTCAATCAAGGTGCAAGATCAAAAGAATAGCAAAGGAAGCGAAAAAAGAAAGGAAATAATCACACGGAACTAAAAGCACAACCAACATCAAAATAGCAAAACACATTATCAACATAACAACTGTCGCAAGATATCAATTTTCCAAATCAAACATAATATGTGTGTCTAACATATACAAAAGTTAAGTTAACTACATAAAATCAAATTTGAGGAACAACGATGAGGAAGAAAGGCATCGGGCATGGTATCTCTCCCAAGGGAATCAAATATATGATATGCAACGGGGCTAGCCCGTATCGATCTCCACTGTAGGGTACAAAGATCTACCTTAGGATGGTTGAGCAAGTGCTCTCGCAGCTACTTGATCCTGAGCTTGAACCCAAGACTCCAGGCTCGACCTTGAATTGTGTGGGCAACACTAAGTTGAGGAAGAAGACGACCAATCTGTTCCTATGACTGGCTAACTCAATGTTTAGTTCGGTTACCTTCGATTCTGACCTGGACAGATTCTTTTTGTAAGTCTCCAAGACTTGACTCAGCTGCAGGTAATGGTGATCATGCACTCTGAGGACCTTTTTCTCCGCAGCCAAATCCTGCTCTGCTTGGACTTTCTCATCCTCAGCAATGCTTAATCGGGTGTTAGATTCCCGACACCCTTCCTTTGAGAACAGAAGCTGAGCAATGGTGTCCACCTTCGCCTTTTTAAGTTCCTTTACTTCTTTCTCCATTTGACTTAGCCGAGCGGCCAAGCTATCCCATTCTGTTCTGCTAGTTTCTGCTTTGAGTCTATACCGGTTGATTTCCTCTATGGAGCTCGCCACTTCATTTGAGGGAGTCAACCTAGCCACGCAAGGAAACAACCTCATCTCCAAGTTGGCGAGAGGTGTATTCTACCTGAGAGAGTTCCTCAACCAACTTTTCCTTCTCAGCTCAGGTAGCGACAACAGCACCATGAGCACTACCAATAAAGGTTCGCATGGACTGGTTCTCCTCCTTTAGCTCTAAACGATCCTCAACCAGCGTAGTTGCCAATCGGTCAACTCCCTAAAAATCCCAACCAAGTAAAAAAGGCAGCGTAAGATAGATTTGACTTCTATCACCAACTCCAAATCGGCTTCAGTTGGTTCTAGGTACTGGGAGGCAACCTGAGACTTCTCCACCACTCGCCAAAGGGGTTGAAAGCCCACCTCTAGTGGAACTGGACTCATCAGTAAGCTTGGTCGCCAAATGAGCCTTTTTCTTTTTCTTGGCCCCAGTTGCTGAAGGTGGCCCACTTTTCAAACCAGTTGCCAACAACGGGGCGCCCAGAAACTCGCGACAGAATACATGTGCCCTAGTAGGCACTATTAGAAACCTATCAATATTGGAAGGAGTCAAAATGACATCCGACCAAGTAGAGCTAATGTTTTGTCCTGACCAAGCCTGCACCAATCGAATATGGGCTTTTTCTTGGGGAGAAAGGAGAATCTTGAATTCACACTCATAAGGAACTAGAGACCAAGAAGCCCTAATAGGGAACTTCTGATTTGAGACCGCGTATGCAGGAAATTCCCAACCTTCACCTGAGGCAAATAAAAATTCCCTCTACCAATTGTTGGCATGGGAATAATTATGCTCCAACTGAACTATTTTACTATGGGACCTAAAACTACAAAGGTTCCTGTCCAGACGCTTGAATCTATGAAGAGAAAAAGACTCACAAGTCGTGAGAACAAGGTATTCATCACCCATAGGCTCCAACACTTGCCGCCAAAGAATACAGCAAGCCATTAAAATCCTCTAGGCGTTAGGCATGAGTTGGGCCAGGGCAAGTCCCAAGATGTCTAAGATGTCATGGACAGGCTGCACAAAGGGCAAATGAAGTCCCATCACAATCATAGTCGTGTACAAAACAACAGAAAAGACCATACCTTTCATATCAACAGCTTTGCGGCATTGGTCAAGCAATCCTAGAGTCATTGAGTCTGGGATGTTGAAGTTGTCCTTCGCGGCATCGAGTTCGTGATGGGAGATGGTTAAGGACAACTAGTGGCCCTTGAAAATCGAGCAGGAAGCATTTTCCCTCTCACTAGTAGGGTTAGCAGCAGCCCCTCTATGATGAATGAAAGAGTCACGGGGTTGTGAAGAGCCGGCCTCACGAGGGGAACCCTTGGGATTGCTCTTTGAGGAAGCCATGGGTTTGTAGTAGAAGTTGGGAGAAAGTTTAGGAGTAAGTTTCTGAGAAAGAGGAGAGAAAGTGTGCGAAGAAGGTGAGGTGCTCGGAAAAGAGAGGGAGGGAATGCCAAAGAGAAGAAGGGGAAAATAGGAAGTGCCAGAAAGTAATAAATAACTATGGCAGTTGAAGAAGGGACATGCAAAATGGCACGAAGGTGAAACGACTCTTGACAAATGCGTGTGAAACGACATAAAGCCCAAAGAAATGAAAGGACATCTTAATTACAAGTCTCATCACGCTGCGCGTGATGAAACTTTGTTGGGTAACTTGAAGAGGCATAATCCTCTCCCAAAGGCCCGCTGGGTACTATCGTGGGCTTGGGCTAGGGCATGGTCTAAGCTTGTGAATATAAGGCCTAACCTCATGCAAGTCTGGTCTAAATAAAGTCGGACCACTATTTGCTCGGGTATTTCAGGATGAAAAGGTGATTAGCTAATTTTGAGATAAAATAAGTCTTAATATCCCAAATGCTTGAATTCCAAATAGCAGGCGGGACAGTTATCGAATATTATCTGAAAAAGTCACAAAAATCTAGATCTATTTATAGGATTCAGGTACAATTATGAGATCAACGGAATCTTTGGCTAGAGAAACCATATTATTATTAGCTGATTTTGGCATCAGAGGTGTCCTGTTGAACCCCCAAGCCCCTTTACTTTTTGGTTACTGGTGATCGCGTGTGAGAATCTGTGAAACACGTCTTCAACACTACATATAAATTTGCATCAATTCATGATCCACTCTCTAATTGGGAGTTAATTAAGGCTTTAGGCTAGATAGTTGTATACAATTCTTTTATGAGTACGTGGTTTTATATATGAAGATAATTTAGAATCCCAATAGAAAAATAATGTTAATATATATTTTTAACAAAGTGATACCATTAGTTATTTGGTCCATCGTAAGAAAAATATTTTAATCACAAAATAATTATATAAAAATAAATTTATAAATTGACGTGACTTGATGTAATACGTTAAATTGTAAAATTATTTTTAAATAAAATAGATCTAATACATCATGTAAAGTCATATCAATTTATAAATTTATTAGTATGTAACCTGTTTATATTTATAGCAGTTCTCAATTATCAATCGGACCATTTTAGAAAAGTCTAGACGAGATAAGATCATTGTTAATGGGTCGTCAGGTAATTAACCAATAATATTATAAGTTATTGAGTCAGGAAATCAATATCACGCAAGTTAATTATAACATAAACATCATGATCACTAATATAATTATAATATTAATAAACCGTTTAACCAATAATATTTCATAACGATAATTAATTAACCTGTTAATTTCAAGGTCAAATGCGAAATATTCAGATTTCCCAGCAATATTTCAACAACATTTTTGTTTAGTTTGGACCAGCTTTCTAATTAGAACATAATTAAGGCATGCATGCAAGCTAGCTGTCTCAGTTTGCCAATGAGCTCTATAGCTAGCTCATGTACTAGTACTGGAGTTACAAACATGAATATATAGTTACAGATCAATATGGAAAATTAATATGCCCTTTCTTAAAATAATTTACCTTAAAATTAAATACAATCTGTATCTATTTGCCATATAAACCACAAAAAAATTAACAGGATAGTTTGATAATTCTAATTATATATATATATATATATATATATATATATATATATATTATGAAGCCAACGATCGAGTGTCGACAGATTCATGTCAGCTTGAAGGCTCCTTGTAACTTCTAGCTAGACCCATATATAATAAATAATGGAATGTTCTATATACATAATAATTAGTGGGAATTAGGTACTTAATAATTAATTACCTGCCTAATATTTTATTATTTTATTCAAAGTCCCAAACCTACTTAATTATAAGGTGTTGGTGTGGCCTGGCGCATGTGGTCTATAATCTAATATGAGCTAATTACTAGCTAGCTAGCTAGCTACGTAGACTAATGAGATTTGTCCTAATTTCTTTTACAACTAATGTCATTATCTTGTACACAAGACCCATGACAATATGTTTGACTCTTTTTGTTCGTATCTTCCACATTGATCATGATCTTGCTTTAATACTTAATATTGGATATATATCTCAAAGCAAGACATATATAATATCTATTTCTTTTTAAGAAAACATATATATATATATATATAGCTTATTATAATATTAATGATCATGATCATGTTTATGTTATAAGCTTGCGTGAGACTGAGAAACCTTCCTCGTCTTATTAGTATGAGTTATTCTACTCAACAGCCTTATGTATATGCTCGAAAAAAAAAAAAAAAAACAGGTGTAATGTAGTCATGTAGGGCTACTTAATATAGTTTTTGATCTATTAATACTACCAAACAAGAACTAGCTAGCTAGGATGCCAACATTACTAGTGAAGGATTAACCATATATATATATATATATATATATATATTAATTAATGTTAATATGGGTGGTTGGTTTCTTAAGGTCTAAGTTTTCGTCATAAACCAACTCCATATAATATAACAAATTAGGTACTTTTACAACATGCATGACGACTGATTGGATATATATATAATCTTTTACCTTTTAGGGCAATCAATTTGGTCAATATATATCAATCCCTGCATCTTGCATGTGATTGAGTTTATCATCTTGAAAGCGACTGCACGCATGCCGGATACAAGATCAGCTACTTAGCAAACCCTAATTAATTAGTCAATCTATTTTTGACAATTTACCGATTTATTAATTATACTACTGTTATATATGATCACATGCAGATGGAGATATATAATCATGTCTAATCACGAGAAAGTGGCTTATGGGTTGTTTTTTGCTTGGTTGAACTACTTAAGCCGACCTAAAAGAATCATGCTAACTTTGGAAGAGTCTAGCGAGCTTGCCATATCTGTAATTTTAAGAAAAAAATCTATTCATCATTTATTTTTTCATTATTCTCTCATCATCTCATGATGTGATATTAAATGATATATTTACAAGTAAAATATAATAAATAATCTCTAATCATCTGTTTTCACATCATGGAATGATGAGAGGATGATGATAAAAGAGATGATGAATAACATTACTCTAATTTTAAATATACTATTAGCTAGCTAGTAAACCTACGCAATGTACAATAATAACTAAATTTATCATTTGAACTAAAAGTATTCCATGTAATTAATTTAGCATATAATATTGATGTACTACTTATAATAAAATTACTAATAGAATCTTTAAAATAGCATTAATGTTTGCATTTTGATCATGCTAAAGATTTCAAAATATTGATTCGAGCTTATCTATGACTATTAGATATTAATTTGGTTAAACTTTTAAACTTCGTAATCATAATATTTGATCTCTAAAGTCTTAGGGGCGCAACTTGATTTTCTATCTTCTTATAATTAAATTTGATTTATTTATTTATTTATTTTGGTTTCTATCTTGATTATGAGAAACCTCACAAACTTTATTTGAATAAAGAAATGGATCAAGTACATTCATATAGCTAGTGTCAGTAAAAAATTATAAGTTGAGCAAAAAAAGGTATATAGAGTAGTTATAGAATCATAGTTTTATAAAATTCTTAGTATGTGATATAATATTGTGGTTGCTCAATCTTACAGTTATGGTACATTAGATTATAATTTTTTTTTGTAATAAAATAAATTTAATGTATACATCAAATTATATAATATTATGATATTATAAATTTATTTTTATAAATTAGATTTTTGTATAAATTTAACACTTCTATTCCTGGTTTTACGACCGAGTAGACCAGTCATGTACTTATTGATGGAAAAGTTTTTGTTTCGTTTGGAGGTGTTTTTGACCGAACTAGCTAGTACTACTTGGAAAATGATTTGCTCGAGACAGCATGATAAAAGCTTTCACAAATTAAAGAGCTCTCGATCTGTGCCATCTGCCCATATTGGCAATGAGCTAGCAATGTCGTCTATCTACTAAACATTCAAGACCACGAGTGTGAAAGAGACCCACTTCGTACCTAAAACTCCAAATGCTGAAGGATCACCATATGACGTTTTTACCCTTTTCTCTCTAAAGAATAGGGTTTCTTGCTGCCGCTGTGTCTGGCCCTTACGTAAGGCTGCATGGCAGCCGTTGATGGTAGCTCCGGTCGGCCTTCTCTTGCCGATTTGGTGGCTGCAGTCCCTCAACCTATACCTGAGATGATTCTTGCTCCCAGACCTCCGAAGATGGTGGAAGCAGAGGTTTATTTTCAATTCACTAAAGAGGAGATCGCACGTTCGGCGGAGCCTTTCCGCTATTCGGTAGTGCTGAAGTTTCTGAAGAACAGACCTTCGTTGGATGCAGTGAGGGCCTTTATTCACAGTCGCTGGGGTCTTACGGCCATTCCTGTTGTATCATCCATGAGAAGGCCTCGTAATGTATTTGTCCGAATGGCTAATGAAGTTGATTTCACCAAGGCTTTATCCCGGGAAGTTTGTGAGATAAATGGAGTATTCTACCGTGCTTTCAGATGGTCACCAGATTTTAATGAGGATGCAGAGCCTTCTAGGGTCCCGGTATGGGTTACCTTGCCGGGTCTTCCTCCAAATTTTTATCAAGAAGCGTTCTTGAACATATTGATGGCACCTATTGGCAATTTCATCCGCCGTGACAACCCGACTCGGTGTGCAACAAGAACGGATGGTGCTCGCCTCTGTGTAGAAGTGGATGCTGCGAAACCACCGCTGTCTCATTTCTAGATTGGAGCGCCTGGGCTTCCTTCAAGTCGTAGGCAGGAAGTTATCTATGAAACACTCCCGGCATATTGCTCTTCTTGTAATATGCAGGGGCATAATGCAAGGACTTGTAATCCGGGGAAAGTTGGTAAGATTGGGGGAAGAAAAGTGATTAAAAAAGTTCATCCAGAGAGAAAGATTCTGGCAGATGATCAGGGGGTGGAGCAATCTGTTGATAATGTGGATATTCCTTCGCTGGTTGTTGTGGATAATATTGTTCATGCAGAAAATAGTAGGAGGCTGGAGCTGGAAACAGAGGATGTTGGGGTGAGTAAGGAGTCGGAGAGAGTTGATATAGATCAGGTGCAGTTGGTTCCTGAGACGGAAGTGTCCTTGCAGTTGGGAGATCAAATGGTGCAGTTGATTCCTGAGAAGGAGGAACAATCGATACACAGGATTGATTCTAGTCCTCCTGTGAATAACAGTGTGGTGCAAGTGTTGTATCCTGAGGAAACAGAGGCGAATACTAAAGAAGTATTAGATGCTGTTGATCTGAATGGTGCTGGGAAGATTATGGGTATGGGTTATGTGGTGAATTCTATGGATGCGAATCATGAGTTGCATGCGGAAAGGATTGATAAGGCTGGTCTGGAGCAGAATAAGTCAGCGGTGGAAGAGAAATCTGATGAGGAAGATGTAGAAAAAATTCTGTTGGATGAAAATTGTGTTTCGGAACCGGAATTAGAAATGCAACCAGAGGTATTCTCACAAGTGAAAGATTATTTTACTGAATCTGAGGTGAATGAAGGGAAAAAGAGGTACAACAAAAAGAAATTTATAAAAATGCGTAGCTCTTCTCGGGTGCTAGCCCGAAATTCTAACATTGATTAATGATTGATTCCATCTTGGTATGGAATATTAGAGGGGTTGGTACCTCTAGAATCAGATTAAAGAAGTTAGTGGGAAGATATAAACCGAAAATTGTTGCTCTTTTAGAACCTTTTCAAAATTTAGAGGGTGCCCGTAAGTTGGCTAGAAGTCTAAATTTTGATAAGATTATTTCTAATGAGATGGAAGGGGGGAAAATATGGATTTTGTGGAGTAGTTTGTATAAAGTGCAAGTTGTCAGGATGGGAATGCAATTTATTTCAGTTATGATAGAGAATGGTATGGAGAAATTTTTTCTTCATGTGATTTATGCCAAATGTTCCTGGATGGAGAGACGCTATCTGTGGGAAGAACTCAATATTAATCAGTTGGGTTTAGATCCTTGTGTTGTTGTAGGGGATTTTAATATTATCCGGAATGATTCGGAAAGGAGAAGAGGAAGGCCTAGACCGATTGTGGCTATGGATGATTTTAATGATTGGATTCATCAAGGGGGTCTTATGGAAATGGCTAAAAAAGGAAGTAGTTTCTCTTGGTGTAATGGGCAATCGGGTTTGGCTCGTTCATGGGCTCGGCTTGATCGTGCTCTAATGGATAGTTCTTTTAATATGTTGTTCCCTAATTCTATTTGCTCTTATTTGTCTAGATCGACTTCAGATCATGTTCCCATGGTTATTGAGTTCAAGAAAGATCCTTTTTCTTATGGGCCGTCTCCATTTCGGTTTCAACAAATGTGGGTGGATCATCCGGATTTTCTGGATTGTGTTCGAGCTGCTTGGAGTTTACAAATGGAAGGTTCTTCGATCTTGCGTTTAAGTAAGAAATTAAAACTTACTAAGGTGATGCTTCGGGAATGGAATAAAAGAGTATTTGGTCACACACAAGGGTGTATTGAGGCCCTTGAAAATCAGGTGGAGGAGATTGAGATTCAGCTTCAATCTAATTGGGAGATGAACTTGGAGATTGCTCTTAATGAAGCTGTCTCAAATCTAGCTGGCTGGAGAAAGCGGGAAGAGATGAGATTGGCTCAAATGGCTAAGCTTAAATGGCAGTTGGAGGGGGATAGTAATTCTAAATTTTTTCATGCTTGTCTTGCCAATAAGAGAAGGAAGAGGGTGCTTGAAATGAGTTCTAATGGGGTCAATTATGAGAGTCCGGAGGCTATACACCAAGGGGCGGTGGAGTTTTTTCATAATTCGCTTCGTGGAGAACCTCCTTTAGAGCAATCTAATCTGGAAGGTCTTATTGATCCGGTTATTATTGAGGAGGAGAATGAGTTTTTGCTTAGACCGCCCACGTTAGAGGAAGTGTTTGAGGCTTTATCTTCCATTCCTAATCAAAGCTCTCCAGGTCCTGATGGGTTTGGATCGGGCTTCTATAAAAATTGTTGGGAGGTGGTGAAGGTTGATGTTTGGAAGGCTGTTGTGGAATTTTTTATGACCAAGAATCTTCCCAAATTTTTCACAGCTTCATTTTTGGTTCTTATACCAAAGATGGAGTCTCCTACAGGTTTTGATAAGTTCCGTCCTATCAGTCTTTGTTCTGTTTTTTATAAAATTTGCTCCAAGATTATTGTTTCTCGATTAACTGGTTTTTTACCTCACCTAATTTCTTCTGAGCAAGGTGCCTTTATTCCTGGAAGAAGTATATTTGAGAACATTAGTCTCACTCAGGAGTTGGTGCAGTCTATCAATAATAGAATTCATGGGGGTAATATTTTGTTAAAAGTGGATATGGCGAAAGCTTATGATCGGGTGGATTGGGGTTTTTTTATATCGGTTTTGCAAAGGTTTGGCTTCTCCTCTCAGTTTTGCGCATTGATTTATTCTTGTATTTCTAGCCCTTGGTATTCTGTCATGATGAACGGCACTATTAAGGATTTTTTTCCGGGTGGTCGTGGTCTTCACCAAGGTGATCCTTTATCTCCTTATTTTTTTATTATTCAACAAGAGGTCCTTTCCCGTTTGATTCATAGGAGTGTGCAAGGAAATCAGTTTGGCCTTTTCTCTCAGGCCCGGGGTACGCCTATTATTTCTCATTTAATGTATGTTGATGATATTATGGTTTTTTCTAATGGAAGCCAAAGATCTGTGCGGGTTCTTCAACAAATTTTGAAGCAATATGAGAGGTGGTCGGGTCAAAATATTAATGTTCAAAAATCTGCTTTGTATTGTTCTACTAAAATTCCACATCGGCGTAAGCAATGGATTTTACGACAAACGGGTTTTATGGAAGGGACTTTTCCTTTCAAATATCTAGGTGTGCCAATCATTCAAGGGCGGTTGACTCAGGCTCATTTAGAAGATATGGTGAATAAAGTAAGGCAAAAGATTAGTGGATGGAAGATGAGGCTTCTTTCTTCGGGTGGAAAATTGGTTCTTTTAAGACATGTTATTTCTCGTATGCATATTCATCTTCTTGTTGTTTTACAGGTGCCTCAAGTTACTATTGCCAAAATTCATAGATTGATGAGCTCTTTTTTTTGGGGAGAAACTGATGGGCGGAATAAAAAAAAATGGTTGGGTTGGAATAAAATTTGTAAGCCTGTGGAAGAAGGAGGTCTTGGGTTACGAAGCCTTGGTGACATTCAGAAAGCCTTGCATATGCGTTTTGCTTGGAGCCTTTTTCAAGGTAATTCTTTATGGGCTAATTTTTTTAAAGCCAAATATGTTGGAAACCGTCCGTGGTCGCTTATTGGTAATAATAAAGGTTCTCGTTTTTGGAGAAGGATTGCTAATTGTATTCCGTTATTGTTAAACAATTCTAAATGGAAGATTAAAGAGGGTGATCTTTTTTTCTGGTATGACAATTGGAGGGATAATGGTCCTTTAATTAATGAGATGGATATTATGGGTCTTCCTTTCTTGAAAGTAAAAGATTGTAGACTTTCGGAATTTTGGGATGTGGAGTTATTGGAGGAGTTGGTAGGGCAGGATAAGGTGGATGAGATTGTCATTGCTTTAGCTGGCTTGAAGAATGGAAAGGATGTTCTAATTTGGACTCCAACGGATTCAGGTACGTTCTCTACTAAATCTGCATGGAATTGTATTCGTGTGAGAGGTGATGCTATGGATTGGCATGCATGGATATAACATAAAACTCTACCTTTAAAAATGTCTATCCATTTTTGGAGGTCATGGTTTATGGCCTTGAGTGTGGATGATAGATTACGTCGCATTGGTATCCCGCTTGTTTCTAAATGTGATTGTTGCAATCGTGGTCATATAGAAGATATTAATCATGTGCTTTTTGAGGGTGAATTTCCTCATAGAGTGTGGTCTTTTTTTGGTTCTCTTATTGGAATACCTCTTGGTAGGACTTGGAAACAAAATGCTGAGGTTTGGTTTAGACGTGCTAGCTCTTCCTCACAGGTGGGTGTTATTGTTGGCATTATTCCCATTATTATTACTTGGCGTCTTTGGAGGAGGAGATGTCTTGCTAGAATGGAAGGAATCTTGGAATCTCATAATACTGTTGTTCATTCTATTTGTGGGTGGTTAGGGTCTCTTTCTCAGGTGGCTAAGCAAAAGAACAAGTTATCTCGTCGTGATGGTTTGATATTGGAAGCCTTACGGATTATTCCGGTGATTCCGAAAGCTCCATGTTGTAGGGTGGTGAGGTGGGAGAAACCGCCTTTGGGGTGGTTTAAACTGAATACTGATGGTAGTAGTATTGGTAATCCTGGTTCTTGTGGAATTGGTGGGGTTATTCGGGATGATTCTGGTGGGATGGTTCAGGCTTATGCTTCTCATATTGGTTTTGGTTCGAATAATAAGGCGGAGCTTGTAGCTCTCTTGCATGGATTGAGAAAATGCAAATCTTTGAATATTTCAAATGTGATAGTTGAAATGGATTCTATGGTAATAATTTCTTGGTGGCTAAGAGGAAGATGTGAAGTGTGGTACCTTGAGGATTTCTGGGAGGAAATTGTTGAGTTAACTTGCTCGGTTCAATGTCAGTTTCAGCATGTCTTTCGTGAAGGTAATAGGGTGGCGGATTGGCTAGCTAAGGAAGGGGCTTCGGGTTCTGATTGGGATTTTTTTAACTTTTATAATTTGCCTCGGGTTCTTAGAGGGTTGTGTCGTTTGGACTCTTTGGGTTTTCCTTTGTTAAGATGTTAGTTTCGGGTTTTGTTTTCGTGTTTGTTTTTGTTTGGGTTTCTATTGGGTTTTGTTTTTTGTTAATTGGTTTGATTAGGTTTTGGGCCATGTTTATGGTATTTTCTTGTTTCCACGGTATTCCTCCGCCATAAGTGAGGGTATTTTTAATAAATTTTGGGAGGGGTCACTATTGGACATGTGACTGCCTACTCTTCATAAAAAAAAAAAAAAGAGACCCACTTCGTACATTAATAGGAATGCCGGCACAAGGGCTGAGCAAATGGAGAGCAACCGCATGTTATTTTCGATGTTGATATTATGTCTGAGCCATTATGTTTCTTTTAAGTATGTTACGAGATACCTAGCTACATCTTGTACAATGGAGTTCATGTGTGTCAAGGTTAAAACAGTCACTATACCAAATACCAGCTCACAACCATAGCAGCTCCAGATGTGCAGTACGGCCACGTAAACACGTCCATTATGCTGCACCTTTGTAACAAACTTTTGTAATAAATCTCACCTTTTCCAGACTAGAATATTCTAGACTCTGTACAAAGCCGTAAAGCATAACGCCTATAAAAAGGCACTCTTTGTAACACTAAACAACAAGAAATATACAAGCAGTTTTCTTCACCTTGGTATCAGAGCACCATAGGACAAACGTCCATGGCTGCTTCTTCTTCTTCTTCTTCTTCTTTTTCTTCCCTCGTCATTCCTCATCCAAATCTGTCCCACGCTATCACAGTCAAACTTACAATCAAAAACTACCTCTTATGGAAGATACAATTAGTCCCGTATCTTCGTGGGCAGTGCCTCTACAAATATGTAGATGGTTCCTATCCTCCTCCTAAACCTGTACTCTCTGATTCCACCCCAAACCCAGTCTACGATTCATGGCTTGAATATGACCAAATGGTAATGTCTGTCCTCATTTCTTCTCTCTCGGAACCCCTTATTGCCCAAGTGGTCGGTTGCAATACTGCTCGAGCTGTATGGCTCTCTCTGGAGTCCTCCTTTGTGTCTGTTTGTCAAGACCGTGTCGTACAAACCCAGTTAAAGTTAGCCTCCCTAAAGAAGGGTTCTGATTCAATTTCTGCCTATTTTCGCCTAGCTAAAACTCTAGCTGACACCATGGCAGCTGCAGGCCATCCTCTTCCTCCCTCTGAGTTCGTACCATATTTGCTTGCTGGTCTCAGCAGTGATTATGATGCTTTTGTATCATCAGTCACTACCCGTATTGAACCTATATTACCTAAAGAATTACTTGGCCATCTTCTGGCTCATGAAGGTCGCATGCTTCACCACTCACTATGAAATCTCAATTTGCCCAACGTGGCCGAGGACCTCGAGGGGGTAGAAATAATTATCGTGGCAGAGGAAGTGGTCGTTCCAACTCTCAGCATGGACGAGGTAACAATGGGAGTAACTACTCCGCTTCCACTAACATTTCTCTGATTTGTCAGGTGTGCAATCACCACGGTCACTCTGCAATCAGTTGTTTCCATCGTTTCAATCAGGCTTACACAGTCTCACAACCAGCTCAAGCTCATTTCTCATCCAGTTACTCTCTTGACACCAACTGGTATCCAGATACTACAGCCACAAATCACATTACTAGTGATTTAGCAAACTTGAATATGCATGCTTCTGAGTATCATGGTGATGAACAACTCCGTGTTGGTGATGGATCACCCATACCTATATCTCACATTGGTTTTGCCTCTCTCCTTTTTCCTAATTCTACCTTTCTTCTCAATAAAATTCTCTGCGTCCCTTCCTTTCAGAAAAATTTAATTTCAGTACGACAACTTTGTATTGATAACAACGTCTCATTTCAATTCTTCTCTGATTCCTTTTTCATCAAGGACCGCATCTCGGGGACAATCCTCCTTCAAGGGACAACAAATAATGGACTCTACTCCTTTTCGTCCATGCCTCCATCAGCTCATACATGTTCTCTTTCAGTTCCTCTTTGGCACTCTCGACTTGGCCACCCATCTATCAAGCTAGTTAAATCAATACTTAGTCAGCATCGTCTTCAATATGATCCATCTTTGCTACTTGTGTTTTGTGATGCATGTGCAATGGGAAAATCTCATAGAGTCCCAGCTCACTCACGGATAAACCGATCCACAGCTCCATTGCATCTTATTTTTTCAGACTTATGGGGTCCCTCACCACATGTATCTCATGATGGATTTAAGTTTTATATCAGTTTTGTTGATGACTTTTTTAGATATACCTGGCTATTTCCTCTTAAAACTAAGTCTCAAGCGTTTGATACTTTTGTTAAATTCAAAGCTCACGTCTAACTTCAATTCAATACCAAAATCAAACAATTCCAATCGGAATTTTTTTAGGGGGGGGGTGAGTTTAGACCATTCTCTAATTATCTAGCATCTTGTGGAATAAAACATCGTGTTACATGCCCACATACACACACTCAAAATGGTATCGTTGAGAGAAAACATCGTCATATAGTTGGTACCGGGTTGGCCCTTCTAGCCCATGCCTCACTACCGCTCACGTTTTGGAATTATGCCTTCATTCATGCCGTGTATTTAATTAATCTCTTACCCTCCCCTTCTATCAAAAATTCCTCTCCCCACTTACTTCTGTCTAATAAGCAACCTGATTACATTGGTTTACGTGTCTTTGGTGCTAAATGTTGGCCTTTAATCTCATCACATAATCCAAATAAATTCGCTTATAGATCCGTTTCATGTGTTTTTCTTGGACTTAGCCCTTGCCACAAAAGTTTTATTTGCTATAACATTCACTTGGGCCGGATATACATTTCAAAAGATGTTAAGTTTAATGAATCTAAGTTTCCCTTTGCCCATCATCCAAAGCCAAAGCTTGCCTCACCAACCACCCATTCCATCATCGTCTCCTTTTACAGCTATTTTGGGCTCACCACCATCTTGTCCCTCGTCACCTTCTCCCTTTCCATCTCCATTACCAGCATCACCGAGCTCATCTCTGCCTGATCCTCCGCTGAATGCAAATCCAATGTTGACTAGATCATGCACTAACACATCTCGCCCCCGACAATTCACATATGGCACTGTCAAATGGCCTCCTCCCCGTGCCCATGTCTCTGCCATTGACTCTGTTCCTGAAACTCCCTCATGTTTTACAGTTGCACAGAAATACCCAGAGTGGTGCGAACCAACATTGTGACCTACAAGTGGGTATTCCAAACCAAACGGTTTGCTGACAGCTCCATTGAGTGAAGAAAAGCTTGCCTCATCGCCAAAGGTTACCTTCAACAGCCAGTCATCGACTTTGAAGAAACCTTCAGCCCAGTTAAGGCCACGACAATTCGCCTGGTCCTTGCTTTGGCAGTTTCAAAACACTGGCCCATACGGCAATGAAACCGTCTTCATGTCCCAACCGCCTTGATTTTCTAATCCGCAATTTTCATCTCATGTATGCAGGTTACACAAAGCCATTTATGGCCTTCGTCTGTCCCCATGGGCTTGGTATTCTAGGTTGAGTGGTCGTCTTATGGACCTCGGTTTTAAAATCTCTACAGTAGATCCTTCATTGTTCTTCTGTGTGGCTGGCTTTTCTACTCTATTTGTCTTGGTTTATGTAGATGATTTCTTGATCACAGGATCTTCCACTCAGTGCATATCCGATCTTGTTGCTGCACTACGAAGTGACTTTCCAATCACTGACCTCGGCAACTTGAAATTTTTCCTGGGCATTGAAGCAACATTTAACTCTCAAGGTTACTTCTCACTCAGCAGAAGTATATCAATGATCTGCTTTACAAGACAAACATGCACTTCGCTAAACCTGTGAAATCGCCTATGGCCACCTCTGACAAACTAAGTGCATTCACAGGCAATTTGTTAGAAGACCCCACATTATATCGAAGCACTGTTGGCTCGTTGCAGTACCTATCTTTCACACGGCCTGATCTCGAATTCGCTGTTAGCAAGGTATGCCAATTCATGCATGCCCCTCGCATCCCTCACTGGACAGCATTTAAGCGTATCCTACGATTCCTTAAACACACGTCCACTCTTGGCCTTCAGCTCTCTCCTTATTCACTTTTCAACATCACTGCATCTTCTGATGTCGATTGCGCAGGGTGCCTCGACGATAGTCGTTCTACTAGTGGGTTTTGCATCTTCCTCGGCAACAATTTGATCAGTTGGTCTTCAAAGAAGCAGCCTACTATTGCCAGGTCTTCCACGGAAGCAGAATTTAAAGCGGTTGCGAACACTACTGCAGAAGTTATCTGGTTGCAACATCTATGTAGAGACATTGGCGTGCAACTCACTAGTGCTCCTTTACTCTACTGTGAAAATTTGGGAGCCACTTACCTCTCATCCAACCCATTATTTCATGCATGAACAAAGCACGTCGAAATCGACTTCCATTTTGTTAGAGATCGGCTCCTCAACAAGTCCTTGAAAGTGGCTTTTATTTCTGGCAAGGATCAACTTGCCGACATACTTACCAAGCCTTTCTCAGCAGCATGCTTTTATCAGCTATCTTCAAGTCTTCATCTACACCATCTGCAACTTGACTTGAGGGGGGATGTCAAGGTTAAAACAGTCACTACACCAAAACTTTTGTAACAAACTTTTGTCAAAAATAGATTGACTAAAAGTTTGTTACAACATGTGAGATTTGTTACAACATAATTACTTTTTAGTCAATCTATTTTTGACAATTTACCGACTTAATTATACTACTGTTATATATGATCACATGCACGTGGAGATCTTATATATATATATATATATATGTAATCATGTCTAATCACGAGCAAGTGACTAATGGGTTGTTTTTTGCTTGGCTGAACTTAAGCCGACCTAAAAGAATCATGCTAAGTTGGAAGAGTCTAGCGAGCTTGCCATATATTAAAAAAATCTATTCATCATTTATATATATATTTATATAATCATGTCTAATCACAAGCAAGTGGCTAATGGGTTGTTTTTTGCTTGGTTGAACTTAAGCGGACCTAAAAGAATCATGCTAACCTTGGAAGAGTCTAGCGAGCTTGCCATATCTGTAATTAAAAAATCTACTCATCATTTATATATATTTATATAATCATTTCTAATCACGAGCAAGTGGCTAATGGGTTGTTTTTTTGCTTGGTTGAACTTAAGCCGACCTAAAAGAATCATGCTAACCTTGGAAGAGTCTAGCGAGCTTGCCATATTTGTAATTTTAAGAAAAAATCTATTCGTCATTTATTTTTTTATTATTCTCTCATCAACTCATGATGTGATATTAGATGATATATTCACAAGTAAAATATAATAAATAATTTCTAATCATCTACTGTCACATCATGAAATGATGAGAAGATAATGGTAAAAATGATGATGAGTAGCATTACTCTAATTTTAAACATACTACTAGCTAGCTAGTAAACCTACACAATGTAAAATAATAACTAAATTTATCATTTGAACTAAAAATAGTCCATGTAATTAATTTAGCATATAATATTGACGTACTACTTATAATAAAATTACTAATAGAATCTTTAAAATAGCATTAATGTTAGCATTTTGATCATGTTAAAGATTTCAAAATATTGATTCGAGCTGATTTATGAATATTAGATATTAATTTGGTTAAACTTTTAAACCTCGTAATCATAATATTGGATCTCAAAAGTTTTAGTGGCTCAACTTGATTTTCTATTTTCTTATAATTAAACTCGATTTTTTTGTTTTTGTTTCTATCTTGATTATGAGAAACCTCACAAACTTTATTTGAATAAAGAAATGGATCAAGACCATTCACATCGAATATCAGTAAAAAATTATAAGTTGGGCAAAAAAAAGTACATATATGGAGTAGTTATAGAATCATAGTTTTATAATATTGTGGTTGCTTAATCTTACAGTTATGGTATGTTAGTGGAGGGGACATTTAGACCCCTGGACTGGGAGCCCGTATAAGGCCAAGCCCCTATCCAAGGCCAAGTCTATCCGCAAGCTCAAAAGGACTTGTGGATGGCTTGAGACTTAGAGTCCTATAAGTAAAGGACTCACAATCACAATTACGGGTGAAATAACCCCGAAGAGTGGGGAATGAGGCCTAAGGCAAAGTACGAATATCCTGTATGAGATAACTCCTACAAAATAGGAGATATCCACTCTGTTTAATTAATGGATCACCAAGGACTGGCAATCAGAGTTATTCGCCACAACACCGCATCCATCCTTCTATAAATAACTCCATGGAGATAACATCCTCTATCATGATCTCAGGTTTTATATACTTAATCTTATATTGTTACTGACTTAAGCATCAGAGTTTACGCAGATCGACCAACAACGTCTTCTCATTACTGCAGGTGTCATCCATGTGGTTGGTAGTGTGAAACACGTCCTTAACAGTGGCACCGTCAGAGGGAGCTTTACAGACTTCAACGTGATTTTCACATGCCAACTGTCACGAGATCACAAGTGGACCGAGATCCGGGACCGAGCATGACATAGGCAGAAGGAAGGTTAGCGGAAGCGGAGGAAAAGCTGAAGCGAGTAATGGCAGTAGTTGAACAATTACAAAAAGAGAACAAGGAACTAAAACGACAGAGGGATAATCCCCTTGCCCGAAACGAGCAACCTAAAATGGATGTCCATAGTGCGAAAAGAGTTAATAGTGAATAAATGAAGAAAAAGAATATGCATGATGAGATACATAGTTTAGTAGTCAAATATGAGGAGATTGCAAAAAGATGGGTGGCTCCTCCTCCGTGGAGCAACTTTTCACACGCATGGACCTCCCTTACTGAGAGGGAATCACAGCGGTCGCCCTACCGTCTAAATTCAAAGTACCATAGATCGACCGGTACGATGGGTCTAAAGATCCAATTGACCACCTGGAGAATTTCAAAGCACACATGACTCTTCATGGCTTCCCAGGGGAGGTGGCTTGCGGTGCCTTCCCGTTAACTCTAAAGGGCCAAGCATGGGGATGTTTTGGGGCTCTTCGCCCCGGATTAAGTAGCAGCTTTGAGAAGCTCGCTAAACATTTCCTTACGCAGTTTATTGCTAGCAGAAGACGTCGCAAACCGACTGCCTATCTGTTAACTGTAAAACAAAAAGAGGGGGAGAATCTGAAGAGTTACCTAACATGCTTCAACAAGGAGAGACTCACCACTGAGGATCAGGATGAAAAAATCACTTTAGCTGCACTACTAGGAGGAGTTTGGCCTCGAAGCCCTTTCATGGCTGAGCTGGCTAGACGAACTCCATCCACCCTAAGGGACTTTATGGATTGGGCGGATGAATTTGTTAATGCAGAATAAACTCTACAAGCAATGATAGAACCACGAAAGCAGGAGGCCAAGACAGAAAACAGAAACCAGAGCAACTCGAAAGACAAAAAACCAAATGGGTGAAGCCACCCAAAAGACAGGCAAGAACATGGGCGCCGACTTATGCATAACAAGCACAGCGTGCAAGAAGATGATAGAAACTTGAGAAAGGAAGAGTTCGTACCTGACAAAGGATGACACCATTGCACCTACCAGCAAAGTTACACCCATTGGACCAAAGAGTGCATCACCCTGAAAAGGCGAATTGGAGAGATGACTGGGAGTGGGGAGTTGGAAAGGATGGTGGCTGATTACATAAAGCCACTGAGGGAACCGAATCGGGAAAGAAGAGGCAGAAGCCCCAAACGCCAGAGACAGGAGGAACAGAGAAGAAATAGTTCCCCGTGAACCAGAGGAGATCTAGCGCAGACCCCTTAGGCGAAATCCACACTATAGCAAGCTGATTTGCTGGCGGTGGTGCCATGTCATCCAGAAGAAAGGCTCATGCACGAAGAGCAAGATATCATGTGGTATACATGGCAGATCAACCACGAAAGTACTTTAAAGCGGAAATGACCCCAACCATCTCATTCGGGGATGGAGATTGCGAAGGGGTTATATACCCTCATGACAACGCCTTGGTTGTTACACTACTGATCTCCAACTACACGACCAGATGAGTCTTGGTCGACAATGGAATCTCTACTGATATCCTCTTGTGGGGAGAGTTCACTCAAATGGGAATCCTGACAGACAAGTTGCGACCATCTCCCTTCCCACTAAAAGGGTTCTCAAGAGAAGCTGTTCAACCTATTGGTGCCGTCGCCCTTCCTGTAAAAGCAGGATAAGGTGCCCACACAATCACCAGCATGACTGACTTTCTAGTAGTGAAAGCCCCGTCGTCCTACAATGCCATACTGGGGCGCCCAACCCTCAATAACTTAAAGGCGGTCACCTCCACATACCACCTCAAGATGAAATTTCCAACAGAAGCGGGAGTGAGCGAAGTCCGGGCAGAGCATATATTAGCTTGAGATTGCTATGTTTAGGAACTGAAGACAGGAGCACCAACGGTATGCTCCGTAGACGATTTAAAAGAACAATTACAGCCACTAACTAGTAGAAGGGCAAGACATGGAGACTAGGGATGAAGGTAAACTGTTACAAGCCGAAGCCAACGAGGTTAATTGAAGTGATAGCTATTGGAATCTCAGTTGCATAGGTAGGGCCTAGAACGCCAGAATGGGCCAAGGAAATAGAGGAGTTTCTGGATACGAGAAAACTCCCTATGGGGAAAGGAAGATTAAGAAGAAAGCTGCACAGTTTGTTAAAATTGACGGTGTTCTTTACAATAGGGGCTTTGCAATACCCTTACTCAGGTGCATCTCACCCGAAGAGACGCAATATACACTTACAGAGATACATGAAGGCATCTGCGGCAACCACTTAATTGGAAAAGCATTAACGAGGAAAGCCTTAAGGATGGGGTACTATTGGCCCAACGCCCTCAGGGATGCCTAAAAGTTTGCCAGGAGATGCGCCCAGTGCCAGGCGTATGCACCAGTTCCCCACTACCCACCAGAAAAATTATCATTCGTCACCTCCCTGTGGCCCTTTGCCCAATGGGGAGTCGATCTGGTTGAACCTTTCCCACTTGGAAGAGGCGAGATGAAATTGACGGTGTTCTTTACAATAGGGGCTTCGCAATACCCTCTCTTGTAAGTGGGAAAGGTTGGTGCCGTTGGTGCCGTTGGTGCCATGTCATATAGAAGAAAGGCTCATGCACGAAGAGCAAGATATCATGTGGTATACATGGCAGATCAACCACGAAAGTACTTTAAAGCGGAAATGACCCCATACCCTCTCTTTTAAATCGTCTACGGAGCATACCGTTGGTGCTCCTGTCTTCAGTTCCTGAACATAGCAATCTCAGGCTAATATATGCTCTGCCTGGACTTCGCTCACTCCCGCTTCTGTTGGGAATTTCATCTTGAGGTGGTATGTGGAGGTGACCGCCTTTAAGTGGGAAAGGTTCACCGTCAATTACCGCCAGCACCCTAGCTAGTAGAAGGGCAAGACATGGAGACTAGGGATGAAGGTAAACTGTTACAAACCAAAGCCAACGAGGTTAATTGAAGTGACAGCTATCGGAATCTCAGTTGCATAGGTAGGGCCTGGAACGCTAGAATGGGCCAAGGAAATAGAGGAGTTTCTGGATACGAGAAAACTCCCTATGGGGAAAGGAAGATTAAGAAGAAAGCTGCACAGTTTGTTAAAATTGACGGTGTTCTTTACAATAGGGGCTTTGCAATACCCTTACTCAGGTGCATCTCACCCGAAGAGGCGCAATATACACTCACAGAGATACATGAAGGCATCTGCGGCAACCACTTAATTGGAAAAGCATTAGCGAGGAAAGCTTTAAGGATGGGGTACTATTGGCCCAACGCCCTCAGGGATGCCTAAAAGTTTGCCAGGAGATGCGCCCAGTGCCATGCGTATGCACCAGTTCCCCACTACCCACCAGAAAAATTATCATTCGTCACCTCCCCGTGGCCCTTTGCCCAATGGGGAGTCGACCTGGTTGAACCTTTCCCACTTGGAAGAGGCGGGATGAAACACATGGTGGTAGCAGTCGACTACTTCATGAAATGGGTATAAGCAGAAGCACTAGCTACCATAATGGCTAAGGTCGTAACTAGATTCTTGTGGAAGAACATTGTGTGTAGGTTCGGGATCCTCAATACAATAATCTCAGACAACGGGAAGAAGTTTGACTCCAAGCATTACAGGGCGTGGTGCCAAGAATTCAGGATAAAAGTGAATTACTCATCACCATGCTACCCACAGGCAAACGGGTAAGCAGAATCAACAAACAAGTCGTTACTTGAAATTTTGAAGAAGAAAGTAGGCACTCGAAAGAGCGAATGGGCAGAAGAGCTGCTAGGAGTTTTATGGGCTTATAGGACTTCGGTGAAGACCCCAACGAGGGAGACACCCTTTGCTTTGGCATACGAGAGTGAAGCAATTGCCCCCACGGAAGTCGGCTTGCCAACACACCAAACCAACCACTTTGATCAGGCGAGGAACGACCAAGCTTTTAACTAGCAACTAGAACTCCTTGAAGAGATAAGAGAAGAAGCAAAAGTTGAGAACATCCTCAGCAAGAGAAGGACAAAGAGATACTTCAACAAATGGGTAAAGTCGGGTTGTTCAAAGTCGGTGACCTTGTCTTAAGAGAAGCAGGAGTCACCACACAAGACGAAGGGAAGCTCGGTCCACGGTGGGAAGGCCCTTACATAGTGACAGCTACCAACAGCCCATGATCGTATCAACTCAAAGATAGTGAAGGGAAGAAGTTGGAACACCTATGGAACTCCAGCACCTAAAAAGGTTATATCCTTAGAAATTTCATTTTTTTTCGTTTATATTTATTTGATTCAGAGGCAGTTCTATTTTTTTTTTTTCGGAATATATGTTCTTTCGGTCAATTACTTTGCCGCCAAAACCATTAAGGGGTGGAGGTCACAAAGAGCACACGATCGCTTTAAAAACAAATAGGGCATGAAGGTCACAGAGACCACACGGCCCCCTCCAAGCGAATAGGGCATGGAGGTCGCAAAGACCACATCACCCCCTCCAAGCGAATAGGGCGTGGAGATCGCAAAGACCACACGACCCCCTCCAAAAGCGAATAGGGCGTGGAGATCACAAAGACCACCCAGCCCTTTCCAAGTGAATAGGGATTGGAGGTCGTAGAGACCACACGGCCCAGTCCAAAACGAATAGGGCGTGGAGGTTGCAGAGACCACACGATCCATTCCAAAAACTAATAGGGCGTGGAGGTCACAAAGACCACACAAACCCTTCCAAAAACGAATAGGGCATAGAGGTCATAGAGACCACATGGCCCCCTCCAAGCGAATAGGGTGTGGAGGTCGCAAAGACCACTCGACCCCTCCAAAATGAATAGGGTGTGGAGGTCACAAAGACCACACGTGTAACGCCCCGTCCTCGAGGGTCCGGAGAGTTAACTCATATAACCTAATAATCAACTCTAACAACGCTAGAGTACTTCCAAATTCAATAATATATATATTTCCCAAACTTCAAATCAACTGAAAATACTTCAATTAAATAAACCATATAAACTCATTTATCCAATTTTCAATCCAACAACCCAAATAAAATCAACTCTTCTTCATGTCTCAAACAACAAACTAGAAATAATGTAACATTAACATAAGTCTCCATAAACCGTCTAAATCCATTGAAGTAAACTTAAGAAAAATATAAATAACTTCCAACATTGACACTAATACCACGAGATACCCAACAACCATTCACTGCTAATCTTCTCCATAAACTCTAATACTGATCCTCAGCTGAACCATCAATGTCATCTGAAATATTATGAAGAATAAAGGGGTGAGTTATCACAACTTAGCAAGTAGAGAGTATATACTAGCATGTAAACATGAGCATTTATAACATTTGATAAGCAGAACAAAACATTTCCTTTCAGAATGCAAAAAAAAAAAAAAAAACTTGGTTCAAAAACATTAGAGCGAAAATTTCCAGAAAAATGAACTTATTCCCAAAAAGAAAATCCGTTGGCATTTCCAAACTGAAACATTATAATTAAATCATCTCTTAGCATCACATCGGGACAATACCATGTTTAACCCCCGTGGTAGGGTTATAAACCACCATTATACCAGTGGCTGGGCCATATTCCATGTTTCACCCCCGTGGTAGGGTTATAAACCACCATTATACCCGTGGCTGGGCCGTATTCCATGTTTCACCCCCGTGGTAGGGTTATAAACCACCATTATACCCTTGGCTGGGCCGTATACCATGTTTCACCCCCGTGGTAGGGTTATAAACCACCATTATACCCGTGGCTGGGTCGTATACCATGTTTCACCCCCGTAGTAGGGTTATAAACTACCATTATACCCGTGGCTGGGCCTTAACAGAAACATAACAGATATCCTCGGAAACAGATTACAATCATATACAGAATCAGCACTTCATGCCAAGGCTTTCAGATGACTCATCATATCAAAACAAAATACTTAATAGCTTTAGATCGCTTCTCATGTTCGAACTAAACAAAATCAAAATATTTTCATTGACAAATAACAAAGCTTTTAGATTTCCATATTCGCTCTTTTACATAGTTCAGAAATAAAGTGCACAAAACTAGCTCATATCTACACCAGTCATGACAGAACAACACTTTCTCCTATATTGAATTTATACATATGCAGAATAAACATATGAGGTTGTTTTCAGCTGATTTCTTTTAAAAAATAAACATGTTTATTTTCAAAGTCAACCTCATTTTATTTCTTTTATGTAAAACTAGTATATGAACTCCGCTTACCTGACTTCTTCGTATTATCAACACCTTGAATCGGAACTCTAGTAGTAACGCCACCTAAATAAAAACATATATCCAACATTTAATAACTAATCTAGTAAGCTACTATTTATTGAGTAATAAATCAAAACAGTTCCTCCACAACTAAATAACTATCATAACAATTAAATCCGAACCACTCTCTCTTCAAACCATTCGCATTTAAAACCCAAAACAACCACCTTTTATTAACGCCGAACCAACCATAATCACTTCCAAAACCAACAACAACAACTCCAATGATTAAAACATAATCCAAACCAAACTTCACCCCTTCAAGTAAAAAATTTTCAGTGCAAGCATCAATATTTTAGTCATTCAATAATTCAAGACTTGCATAAAAATATCCAAAACAACTAGCTCAAAACACCAATCAATTTACACCAAATAACCTCAATTAATAATCCAAAACAGTCTCACAAATCCATCCAAAATCATACTCCTCAACATCCAGAGTTCCAACACACCCCACCACAATCCAACATATAAAATATCAACACAATCCAAATTTAACTATAACAGATTGTCAAAAGTCATTGCAACAGTGCAACAATCTTACCCACGCCATCAACAAATTAGCAACATCACTACATTTTACAAACAACCACAATATCCAACCCCTACCCAAAGCTTCGGAAGAGACTTACCAATAAGAGTCACCAAAGTTCGAACCTCCTCAAAATCAAGCAACCTCCGAAGTATACACCCAATATTGTCACATAAATCTCTAATGAAAATGCTAGTGGTCTGCGCAAAGAAAGATTTATGTCTGAGTGTGTGCACGGCAAGTCAAGACAGCGTGTGTGTGTGTGATTGACAAACCGAAGGAAGAGGATAAAATAAAGAAGATTTACAAAATGTGTAACATCAAGTTACATGAACAAAATTAAGAGTAATATCAAAGAGTGGGCGGATGAGTTACCGAAAATAAAAATAAAAACACTTTCAGGGAAAGAGTTCCAACGAAGGCAGTATTCAAGACCACGAAAATGCTGCACAAAGCCGAAACCCAAAGGAAGAAAAAAAATCACAAAATCATCTAAGAGGCACAGAGAAAACAATGGATGGAAGGAGAAATGACTCACTGCTGTGTAACCAAGTCAGGGGTGCGAGGCTTGAAGACCCAAGGAGACAGCAGCGCCAACCACGTAGACCAGAATTCTATGTAGAAAACAAAAATAAATCTGGGTGTTTCAAATGTGAAGCGGGAAGGAATTTCTGTGAGGGGGAAACCGCACAAAACCAAACGACATGGGGATGAGGCACATAAGATGGAGGAGTTTTCGAAAAGCAGAGCAGCTGGGAAAAATGAAGAAAAGAAACAGAAAATAAGGGAGAAGAAACCGATGGAAAGAAAAGAAAAGTCTGAAAGGGAAGGAGTTACTTACCAAAACGACGCCGTTCCGAGTCCCTCAACTAGCGATCGTGGGCTGGCTTCGTGCGTCCGACTGGTTTCAAAAGGGCTGGGCCTAGAGCCCAGTTATTACAACACGGCCCCCTCCAAACAAATAGGGCGTGGAGGTCATAGAGACCACGAGACCCCCCGAAAGTTCGACACCGAAATTCGAGCAACACAACTCGCGGTGCAATCGAACGGGCGTGAAGGTTGAAAGACCCCACAATGCCCTCAAAAGGCAAGATGGGCGCAAAGAACTCCATCCAACGCACCTCCAGTTCCACAAGGAAAACAGGGAAAGGCCATGTCACCAAAAGAAAAGAATAAAAGCACAAAGGGGGCAAAGCAATATAAACAAACCACACGGCCATCAACCAACCAAAATTGACAAACATGTTCAAAGCAAAAAGCAGCAGAATGATGAAACACAAAGTCCAAAAAAGGCTGACAGACCAGCAAAGATTCACCAAAGCCCAAAAACAGGGGCCCAACAGTTATTACAAATAAAAGCAAATTTCTCATCCTTGAGGTGGGGGGCGAGGAAAGGCGTCCGCATCACGTCCCGCCCCATTGAGTCTGTGTATTGGCAGGCAGTAGCATCAGGCGTAAGGTTCGCCAAGTTTAGATCCTTTAGGTCAGTCAGAGGATTGGCCAACAAATGCATTTTCAGGCACGCTAACCCCGCCCCGTACCCATATCCAAAGGCCTTGTCCTGGACAGGGCGGGAGGCAGAAAGGTGGGGATGCAGCCGAACAATCTCTTTGTTCACAGCTGTCAGCTTAGCGGCTAGCTTTCCTCGCGCCACCCTCGACTCGTTCACTTCCAGAGTCAACCTCTCCAGACTCGCCAGATTCTTATCTTGGCGAGCATCAAGCATGGCATGTTCTTTCTTATACATGATGAAAGCTGCCCTCTCCTGGTCCAAGTCACCTTGCAGCAATGCGATCTTGGAATCTTTCTCACAACGCTTCTTCCAGAGTGTCTCTTTCCTCGCAGCCAACTCGTTCGCCACCCTCTAACGCTCCTTTTTAGAAGAAGCCAAAGCAGCAACAACCTTGTCAAGCTTTTTCGTAGCTTCAACCCGGGAACGTTCAGAAGAGTTCAATGCCCCTTAAGGTGCAGAACCTCTACCTGAATGGCAGCCCTTTCCATCTTAGCCACATGTACGGAAAAACTGTTGCCGGCGTGTAGACTCTCAACACGAAGGGGTGCGGACTGAAGGTCGGACAACTCCTAATGAAGAGAGTCGAGGTCAGCTTTCAAGGATTATACATGACCATCAGCCTGCTCTAAACAATAGCGCAGGTAATTCAACTCATCCTTAAGGCGGCTAGTCTCCTGTTTGGAAAAAAAAGGAGATCATTTGCCTTTCGCAAACCTCCTCCTCCAAATGGGACCTCTCCTCCATGACCCAAGATGCCAGGGCTTCAACATTCTACACAAACACAGTAAGGTTAGGAGCCAATGAATGCCAAAGAAAGCACTTGCAAACAAAAGAAGACAAGGAGTATAAGAAACCTTACTGGGTCCAACATTCTACTCAGGCGCCTTGTCATCTTAGTGACCGCCTTCGAATGAAGCAAAGAAATATGAGGACTGGTATCCTCTTCCTAGCGGCGTCCCCCGCGGAACTAGCTCCATCTTGTGCCGGATGCCCTAACAAGAGATCCGAGGTTGTCGCAACCTCAGGCGTGGGCGCGGACTGGCTGCCTTCAACATGAGCACCAAACGGCTCACCAACAAACTCATTTTGATAGAAGTCTGCATGCCGACCAAACAAATTCTCGCCCTAGATCATTGATTCCACGATCAAGTCTGACCACCGACCAAACAAAATTTTTGGGGCATCATTCGTGGGGGCATTAATGAGGTAGCTTTTTGCTTTCTGAATGGGGGGAAGATGGAAGACTCTTTGAATTTCACCTATGTGGCCTTGATTCCTAAGTTGACAAGAAAAGGTTGGAGATTTTGGACCTATAAGCTTTTGTAGAATTTTGTATAAGCTTATTGCAAAGACCCTGGCAAACAGAATGAAAAATGTTCTAAATGAAGTGGTATCACATAATCAAAGTGTCTTTATCACAGGGAGATTGATAACAGATAATATTGTGGCAACATAGGAGGCTTTATATTCCATGTAAACAAGGATGAAAGGTAGAGTGAGATCCATGGCTCTGAAGCTAGATATCTCTAAAGCTTATTATAGAGTTGAGTGGTCCTACTTAGAAGCAGTCATGGTGAAACTTGGCTTTGGAGCTAAATGGATTGAGTTGGTTATGGCATGTAGAACTTATGTTACATATGCTGTGATTATAAATGGTCAACCAGGAAAAGTGATCCATCCATCGAGAGGATTAAGGCAGGGAGATCCCCTCTCTCCCTACCTTTTTCTTTTATGTGTCGAGGGATTAAGCAGCTTAATAAATGAGGCAGAGAAAAAAAAGGGAGATAAGGGGTGTGGCAGTGGCAAGAAGAGGTGTAAAGCTCACCCATCTTCTTTTTGCTGATGATTGTATCATTTTTGGGAGGGCATATTGGGATGAATGGCAGAGGATAAGCAGTGTTTTGAAGTTGTATGAATAAGCATCAAGCCAGTGTCTGAATAAACAAAAAAACCACCATTATGTTTAGCTCGAATGGAAGGAATGGAGACTGGGAAAGGATTATGCAAGACATGGGTGCTAGGGTGCAGAATAACTATGAAAAGTACTTGGGCTTACCTGTTATGGTAGGAAGGTCCAGGTATAATTCCCTTCGAGGGATTAAAGACAAAGAGTGTTTAAGGATCAACAATTGGTAAAACCTTTTTTTTTTTTTATCACCTACTGGGAAAAAGGTTTTGTTGAAAGCTGTGATTCAGTCCATCCCTACCTACTATATGAGTGTGTTTCCTCTCCCAGAAAGGCTGTGTAAGGAACATGCAACAGTAATGACAAAAATCTGGTGGGGCCACAAAGAGAATGATAAAAAGATTAGATGGATGAGCTGGGAGAAGATGGGGGTCTCAAAGAGTACTGGGGGCTTAGGCTTACGAGAGTTAGATAGCTTTAATAAAGCTCTATTAGCTAAGCAAAGTTGGAAGGTGTTGACTAACCCAAACTCCAAAGCTGCAAAGGTTCTCCATGACAAATACTTTAAGCAGTCAAATGTTTTAGAAGCAAACTTGGGCAAGGGACCATCATTGATTTGGAGATGTATGTGGAGCTCTTTAGATCTGTTGAATGAGGGGCTTGTTTGGAGGGTGGAAAATGGACAAAATATTAAAATATGGGGGATAGGTGGATGCTCAAATCATCCTCTTTTAAAATTCAATCTTTAGTTAAGAATTTTTCAGTCGAGGCTAGGGTGGACCAATTAATTGATGGGGATAAAGGAAGGTGGAAGGAGGAACTAGTAAGGGACACATTTAGCGAAGAGGAAGCTGGCCTGATCTTCGATACCTATTAGCCAATCAGGTAAGCCTAATAAAACAATCTAGGCGCCTTCAAGAAGTGGTGCATTTAGTGTTAAATCAGCATATCATCTAGAAATGAATAGAAAGAAGTTGGTTAAAACAGAACCATCCTTTGCAGTGGAAGGGAATGAAGGGTGGAACACCATTTGGAGATTAAATGTCCCTAGGGTGACCAAGATGTTTATTTGCAAAGCGCTTAATAATTGCTTGCCAACTAGAGGGAACCTGTTTAGAAGAAGGGTGGTTGAGAAGCCTTATTGCCCCATTTGTGAAAGAGAGGAAGAAGCTATATGTCATGTACTATGGAGCTACTCAGCAGCAATGCATGTTTGGGTAGAGACAGGTAGTCCAGTACAGAAAAGGTTTTCTACGAAGGTTGATTTTGGATGTGTATGGAAGAAAATGGTGGAGAGATGAAGTGTTGAGGATATTGAGTTAGTTGTTATAGTGTTGAGAAACATATGATTGAGAATGAATAGATTCGTCTTTGAAGAGCAGTTTCTTAGTCCTACTGTTATTTTCAAACAAGCAACTTCTGTTCTAACAGAATTTAAGGAAGCTTAGGGTAATGGAAGTTCAGTTAATAACCAAAGCAGTAGAGACGTGGTGAGGTGGAAAATGCCTTGGGAGGGTGCTGTAAAGGTGAACTGGGATGTTGCCTATGATAAAAAGAATAAAAAGATGGGAGTAGGGATTGTAATCAAAGTTTATAAAGGGGATGTCTTGGTTTGTTTGTGTCTGTCAAAGAATAAGATCATGTCTCCAGCACAAGCAGAAGCAACAGCTCTTTGGAGAGCGTTAGAAATGTGTGTGAAAATGAATATAGGCAGAGCAGAATTTGAAGGGGGTGCCATGGGAGTTGTCAAGGCTGTCAACAAGGAAGAAGATCACTTGGAATGGGATGAGCAGACTATAGAAGACAGAAGAGGAATGTTGAAGAATAGACCTCTTTGGACAGTTATACACACTTATAGAGAAGGCAAAGGTTGCAGATTTTTTTAGCAAAGTTTTCAATAGATGTAAATGAAGAAAAAGTTTAGATGGAAGATGGCCCAGAGGGTCATTATAGTTTGATTATATAGGATAGGATTGTAATGGATATTGTTGATGAATATAGAAACATGGTTTTTTTTTTTTTTTAAAAAGCATGTTACAAGATTTTCCAACTTAAATCCCACTGACATTGTTGCCATGCATGAGATTTTCTTCAAGCATGTAATTGTCTCTTCACCACCACGTGGTTGTGATCTCCGTTTCTTCTCATTTCGGAAGCAATAGATAGGATATAAAATATTGAAATAGGAATAGAAAGTCAGAGAATACAAATAACTGGTAATAAAATCTATACTTATATACGATAAAATTGCAAGTTTGGCCTAAAATGTGTGTTTTTCTTGTAGTTGTGTAGATTAAAATACTCTTTGTGCTGATTATGTTAGTAGTTATGATTTTTAATAAAAAAGCGATATTGTATTTTGTAGCATTGGTGCCCTCGTGTCTGGCCTCTTCTCTACGTCATTACAAGAAAACTGTTTATTTGTGACCAGTTAATTCTAGCGAAATGACTAATTGTAACTAAAATTGGTTGCAAATAGTCATTTGGTTGCAATAAATTGGTCACAAAAGCTCATTTTTCTTATAGTGATATTCCAGGCTTTTGTCTTGTCATTTGAGTAGGTCCCTTTTTGACATGTAACATTTTGTTTTGTCCTAGAGCTTGCCAAAGTTTTGAGCACTTAACTTACCTTTGTTCCTATGGTCGAGGCGAGCATGGGGGTAGGGCAAGAACTTAAGCTTGTGGTGACCATATTCGAGAGCTTGTTCTCGACTATCTGATCAATCTTATTAGTTCTTGAAATTGGGGTGAGCATTTATGCTTGTGGCAATCATGCTCTAGTGCTAAGCTCTTGCATGATCTGATCAATTACAAGTGTACTATGACATCTTCGGTCGGATCAGTCTAGTTAAACCCACGATGGAGCTTGTGCTCCCGATCAAACTTAAAAAAATTGGTCATGAAAAACCCACCCTCGATCACCAAAAGATTAGACCCTCGACGAAATTGGTCAGATCACGTTGGAGCTTTGCGCCTAAGAATTTCAAATGTAGAGGAACAAATTGGTTCAGGGCTCTAATCTCAGGGGAAACAAACAAAGACTACCCACAGCCCTGGGGCCCATCAACAACCCAATAAAAGAAACAAACAGTCACTAAGTGATGCGATCAGTTTCAGATTTGATCTGTGCTGAACCCCAGGCGAACAACAAGTTCTCGAACCATGGGGCGAGCAAAGTAAGTTTGTGGTTCTCACTGAGGTAGCGAGCACTTTGCTTCCCACAAAGATTACCCGTCTTAGTGTTGCAAGCCCTTTGTTTGAGCACTTTGCTCACCTTGTGCTCAAGCACTTTCGAACCTATGGTTGTTGACCAACGGAGGTGAACGCTTGTGATGGTAGATAGACGGAAAAATATAGATATGAAGGAAAATAGAGATAAAATGGAAAATTAAAGATTGGAGGGAAAATGGAGCTAGGAGAGAAAAATGGAACTAGGACGAAAAAATATAGATATGATAGAAAAATGCTTAAAGAATAGAAAAAAAGAGATAGGACAAGAAAATGAGGATAAAATGGAAAAATATAGATTCGATGAAAAATTGCAGATAGGACGGAAAAACGCATATAGGATCGAAAAATACAGATAGGACAGGGAAAATGCAGGGAATACGAGCACTTTGCCTACGGAGGTGCTCGTATGTGGTCTAAGCAGTTTGCCTCCTGGGGTCTCACCTTGATTGCGAGACTTTGCCTCCCTGGCCACTCATATGGGTTTTGAGCACTTTGCCTCCCACAGTGCTTAGCTGGATGGTGAACACTTTCACTTTCCAGGATTCTTACTGAGGTGGCGTGTTTGCTCCTTCACGGTACTCGCCTGAACACTTTCCTTCATATGGTGCTTGCCTAGTGTCCGAGCACTTTTCTTTTTAGGGTGCTCCCTTGAGTTACGAGCCTTTTGTCTCTCAAGGTACTTACATAAGTTGCGGGCACTTTCCCTATGGTGCTCGCATGGTGTATGAGCACTTTGCCTCCCACAGTGCTCCCCTAAGGTACAAACACTTTGCCTCTCATGGTTGCTTGTTGAGGTGGCGAGTTTCATGCTTCTTCATAGTGCTCACCGAGGTGGCAAGTACTATGGCTCTCCATGGTACTTGTCCGAGAATGAGCACTTTCCCTTTCATTTGACCAGTTATGTCCTACTAGGCTATGGTTTTCATTTTTGTCCAAATTATGAGACCATTATTTCATACATATTAAGGTTTTTTAAAATTCTTTTACTCAATTAAACTTGAAATATTTTTTGCAAGGGGAATCAAGCATGTGCATTGCATATGTGATTTTAAGCTAGTACAATAAGAGAAGTGCTGCATCTATAAAATTATTTTATAAAATTAAATTTATAAATTGATATAGTTCAATGTAAGACATCACATATACTTTATAATAAAAAGAGCTTTACAATTGGATAGACCACATTAAGCCACATCAATTTATAAATTTACTTTTATATAATGTTCTATACACCAAAAATTTCTTCTGTAGTTTTTAATGTCTTCTATTTGTTTTGGAAAGATGCTCTGGTGATACATAACAAATTTAACTCATCAAGTCCAGTTTGCGCATGGTACATCGTACAAAAGCTTCCAAAATAAAATGGCATTCCCAATTTATGGCTCTTTAGTACCAATAAAGTTACATAGCCGCATAATTTTACAATAGGTGCAAAGTGAGCATGCATATGCATTAATCAACGTCTGATTTTCCGTAACTCATACGACAAAGCAATGAGTTAAGAAACCATTGCTTAAGGCTCAGAAAGAAACTAGGTTCCATGCATATAGTGAAAGCCAAACAGCTAACAAAGGAAATAATAATAATAATAATAATATTCATCTCCATCTTAATTGGCCTTGTCATCCCCAATCACACAGATTGATGCAACAGATTTCAAGCAGGTACCATTTAAGTGGTTGATAGAGGTAACTAGTTCAAATTTGACAAATCGCCAGATGTGATCTAACCACATTTCTTTTGCATAGATTTAACTTGGTAGCAAGAGAAGTATAGGCTCGTCAGAGAAACACTTTTGCTGCATATGGTATGTTAAGGGACTAAATATTCTTCTACAAGATGCCATGAAGTCTACCTGTGGAGGGCTTGCCATGAAACCTTGTCTTTATATGTTGCTATAGGTGATATGCACTTTTTACAGTAAATTTTCTTGAAGATGTGCATTTGATCCATACAAACTTATCTTGACAATTTTCAACATTTCCTAGAAAAGTATAAATGATCATTGCCTCTTCCTCATAAAAAAATATCCTTGATCATTTGTGTGTTTGTGAGGAACTGTCTAGTGTGAAAGGGGACAAACCATTCGTGGAGTTGAGTGGAAGGCAAAGACAAAAAATACTCCAATGGTCTAAGGAATTGGCAACAGACTTTGCAAAGTGCAACCAATCTAGCACATGGGCGAGCAAGCACCTTGAAATTGCTTGGCTAACATGACCCTAAGTGAAGTGGAGAGAAGTGTGCCATTTAACTAAAGTCAAGCATGAAATGGCCATTTATCGAGAAGGCAAGAACAAGGAACCACGTAAGCCAGTAACTTTGACAATACAAAGAGTTACTTGCCAATGTGAGTAGCAGTCTAGAAAAGACAGGGTAAATGAAAGAGCATTCTGAGAGTACATGGAAGTGCTCAGAAAAATGGTAGTATAGCACGCAGAAGCCCAGCTCCATCCAAAGGGTCCCATTTGGAGTGGTTCTGCGATGAAAGGTGAAGGCTTGATGGGTCATGTCGTTTGAACATAGCAGTATGACTCAAGCCATGACCAAGACCCTCTATCAAGGAAAGTAAAAGGACCAAACATGTGGACCATTCTTGACAATCTATCTCTATCATCCTGTAGTATGACAACAAATACAGGAAATCGAAGTCAGAAGGGCATGAAAATCTAACCCTTTTAAAGGACTTGGACATGGAAATAGATCTCACTTTTGATACTTTATTCACCAAAGAACTCGTGAAGTCAACTGCTTCGGAGAGTAAGGAGTAGAGAGAAAATGAAAGAATTTCCAACGTAGGAAGGTAGGTTAGCTTTTAAGACAGTACTGAAAAATGTGGATGAATGTTGTGAGTAAGAGGCATTGCATTATCTATGTAATTTCTCTCTCCCCCCCTCCTATTCTAAAAGTATGAATAAATATTTCAATCACTAATTTATGCATATATTTATATATTGACTTTCAATGTTTTGAATGTTTGAATTTGTTAACTGTTTTCAATACATGACTTTGAATCCCTGTGTGGGAACCCAATATCTATGTGTGAGAATGTCTATCTCTATGTGAGAAGTCGGTCACATGAATTGATCTTGGGTGGGACGGAGAATCCCTCAAACCATTCACGTGAAACGTTGCCACATTCTTCACACGAGAAGGAGAATGTCTCGTGGGGAGTGGGGTGGAAAGATGTCGGATTTGGCCTTACCTGATAGTTGGGATGTAGGATCCCTCGACGTATCACATTTTGGTGTTCTTGAGTTGTTTGGCCTAGTTGAAGCATCCCCGGTGCTACAATTATCTTTGTGTGAGGACTCTATGTGACGAATACCTATGTGATAAGCACCTTTGTGGTGGAAGACTGTTAGTGGGGCTGAAACATGTCGAGTTTTGGTTTATACAAGTTTTATACTTTTATTGGAGATGAATTATTCCTCGTCATACTAATACTGATGTGTTTCTGTACTTTGCATAAGTGTAAATGGTGCCCCCAGAGTGTGATTCCTCGTCATTCCTTTGTATGTTCATGTATTATCTGAGAGGGTGATTCCTTGTCATGTTTGAGGATTCACATAACTATAAGCGTAAGGTTGATTCCTAGCCATGCAAATACGTGTCTGTCCAATCTTTCATGAAAGTGTCCATAACATATTCGGTAGCATTATCTCTCATTAGCAGTCTTGTCATTGCCACCTAACCTACCTCTGGTTTCATTTTTGAGATCTAAATTTTGATGCAAATCCAGATCCTAGCATGGTGCACAAGGAAGATGAGTCAAACCCAACCGAGTCTTAAGTATGGAGACCAGTAGCCGCCATAGTTACCATGTACTTTCCTTTAGAATATGTATAATATTAAGTCAAGCAACTACTTGTATTTGGTCAGCTACCTTATGGTGACTAGCTTTATATAAATTTAGATGATGTAATATCTTGTAATTCAATGAGAGGTGAGGGGACCCCTTTTGTTGTGAAATTTAGTATTCTGGTACTTAATAGCTAGTGTTGTCACCACAATGTTTCTTACTTAAATTTTCACTACAATTTCATAGACAAATATCTTACACTACTGACCTCTGAAAAATTACACACCTACTTCAATTTTCTCTTGGGTGTTGATCATTGGCTGGTACCCTTGACACTACGAATCCTCACCTAGACCTTAATGAGGAATGGGGTGCCAAAACTTGGTATTAGAGCACATGCTTGTACGTGACTCTTGGAAATTCTTGGTATAATAGGACATTACCAAAATGTAGGAGTTAATCTAGTATCGTAAGCTGAAATTTAGTATTAGTTCTGAATTGTGCTTATGACTGAGAGATTGGATAACAAGTGATAGACTTAGGTTATGTGGCAGGATTTGACTATGGTGTGACCGAGAGCCTCGTGAGGAGAGCAAACGTCAAGTGGTTATGAAGGAGTATTGTCCAGTGGACGAAGAGATAAGGAACTAGCAAGAGTGCTAAACAAGATATCAGACGTGTTGGAACAACAACATGAGATATATTCTCATCACATGCAAGTTTAGTCGCTAGGATCCCTTAGGAAGGAAGTAAGGGAATGTACATACGAGCGGTTTTTGGCTCACCGCTACCTATGATTCTTTGGAATCGAGGGACCAACAAGGGCAGAAAGGTGGATATCTCATATTGAGAGGACTTTTTAGGTGTGTGGATGCACTGAGGATCAAAATGTGTTTTATGCGAGCGCTCCAAGGAGAGACAACTCTATAGATGACAAGTATTTTATTAATTCAAGCCCATTCAATCAGATTAACTCTACAAAAACAGAAATTGGCATGTACAAAGAATAGATTATTCACTTTAATTGATCTCTTGCTAAAGGAACCTCGGAAATAAGACCCCCTCTTTCAGAAAAGTGAAGTTGATTACTCAGAACTTCAACAAAAAGGATAAAAATGTATGAGGATAAAAGGCAGCCTTTTCTTAAGCCACGTTGTGGCTTCAATTGTTCTCTTAGAATACCATTGACCAGAATGGAGAAAGATGAAGATGTTATGCACTTCAAAATCAGATCTAGGAATTTACTGTCACAACCCTTTTATATCATCACAACCCTTTTATATCATCACAACTATGAGAAAATCCCATTCTACTCGATCATCAACTTAGCTCATAGATAACTTTAAAGCCATATAACCTTTATTTCCTTTGATCCTAGTATGTATACTGTGAAATGTCTCATATGCATCCAAAATATTATTTGTATTAATCTACCAGGAATAAAAGCATAATGATTTTCTGAAATAATCTGAGGTAGAATTAGCTTCAACCTCTTTGCAATTACTTTAGTAACAATCTTTTAAAGTGCATTTCACAAACTAATAGGTCTGAAGTTAATTAGTAAGTTTTTGTGGGCCGCTGATTTTAGGGATCAAAGTTAAATATGTGAAATCGATTGCTTCAGGACTAGTTGTTGAATTTATGATAGAAAGAACTGCAGCACTCACATTTGGTCCTAACACTTGCCAAAATTTCTAATAAAAAAAAGCTATGAAACCATCAGGGCTAGGTGCTTTTAGAGGTCCCATTTGAAAGAGAGCCTTTTCAACCTATTCAACAGTAAAAAAAGGTTTTGATAATTCAGCATTCATTGTTGGAGTGACCCTCGAATCGACTCCTTATAAATATTCAGTGATATTGACTGAATGTGATATATTGAATAAATCTTGATAGTATCTAGTGAAAGCTTCCCCTATTGCTTTTAATCTAGTGTGACTAAAGCGTTCTTCATCCATAACCTTTGAGATAAGATTCATTTTCTTTCTCTGATTTCCACAGTGATGGTAGAACTTTGTATTATGATCCCCATTCTGTAGCCAAGTCATTTTGGCTCTTTGTTTCCACTTGAGTTCCTCGCTTGTTAACACACCTTTTACTTCTTCTCTAACTACTATGAAATCTTTGACATTATCTGCATCCAATGACTGCTGTAAGTGCTCCATTTGTGTTATCTTTTGCTACAAAATCCGACCATTTTCCTTCATTTTGCTTTTACTCTATACCTCCAAACTACTCATACAGTGTTTTAGCTTTTTACAAACTTGCACTAATCCCCTTTATGGTATAGTATCTTTATTCCAAATTGTTCATAGAACATCTTCACAATTATCAAAAGTTTCCTATTTAGCTTCATATTGACGAATTTGCCAAGATCTCCTTTTTTAGAAGGTTTCCTCTGTAACTGAAATTAAGATAGCACAGTGGTCAACATCCATTTGTCTGTCACTTCGTTTAGCAGCCCCCATATTTCTCATTACGGTACACGATTTCGTTAAAATCACCCATACGCAACTACATATATGGCTTTAGTTGATTAAGATATCTAAGTATATCCTATCCTTCCATTCTTTTTCCCACCTCTAGATGTATATAAAAATAAGTTAACATCCATTCTTCTCTCTCGCGTCTCTCCTGTATCCAAGATGTAATGTTCCTCATGGAAAAACTCTAGATTTCTAAAGTAATTTCTGTCTTCCACAAAAGAGCTAGTACATTTCCTTTACCCAAACAATCAACACAGAGTATTGAGTCAAAACCCAATTTGTATTTCACTTTCTCAACACTTGTAGTGTAGTTTGCATCTTTGTTTTCATTAGGAATAAGATGCTAGGCTTCCTCTCCTTAACCATAAGGTCAAGGTCTCGAACTGTGCGAGGGTTGCCAAACCCTCCACAGTTCCAACTTAGTAGCCTCATTTCTCTCGGCAAGGTTGGTTAATAGCCTTTGTCGATATAAACTGGGTTGGACGAGTAACCCCTCTTTTCTTCTTTGCAACTTCAGTCTTACTCTCAACAAAAGATGCAAATCCTTATAGTGTAAGTCTCCTCTTCCCATGGATGATATCACTTGTATCACGAGTAAATACTAGAGACTACTTACCCCTTGCACGTCGCTTCCATTTGTTGATAGATTGAATTTCACCCCCAACAACCTTCCCAGAAACTTCCTTTCTTGGTGCATCTTAATTCTTCGACAAACATTCATCCACTTCTTCAACAGTTTCATAGAATGCAAGCATAATCGGATGGTGTTGCTCATAATTCTAATACCTCATTCTAGTTTTCATGTTGGTAGCATCAATCATCACCAATTTATGAAATTTCTCAACTATCCCCATATTTATACCCACACTTGTTTGATCATGCTATTCTTCACCCTAGAGTGCTACTTTTGCTAACCTATCATAGTTGCCTCCATCTGCTGCTAATCACACATCCTCATTTAAATCGTAGTAGTTATGAACCCTGTCTAAATTGTCCGACCTATTGTAACCTTTAAACTGCTTGCTTGAAGAAAGAAGCTGAATACCAAGTTCTATTATTCCGTCCTGATGCACTACCATAGCCAGAGGTTGTAGCACGTAACCACGACCCATACTGAAGTTGTCTTCCTTTTTCATGACTCTGCCCCAAACTTCCTGTCTTGCATCCATCTGGCCCATGCCGAATGATCCCACTTTTGAAGCAGAAGCGTGGAAGCCTCTCATATCTGAGACTGACAAGACTAGAATGTTGTGACAGATTTAGCACTCTACCCCTCACGAGAGGCTGAAAACTAAACAAATCAAGTCGCACGTGAATAACTTGAGCTCAATTCATATATACTCGACTTAAATTAATTGATTCATTTAATAAATAAATCAAGCATGATCTTATTAATTTAGGCTTTTTATAAAAGAATCCAAACTCTCTATAGACTTGACTCAACTAGTATAAACTTGCATTATTTCAAATATATTATTTTTGTAGGACTAGTTTTACACTTTACATTGAGAACATCTCAAGCATATATAAAGATAAGAGGATATCACGCCAAGCTTGATTAAAAACTTAGGCTCATTTACTGAAGGCCAAAGTCAAACAAAAAGAGAAATAATAAGCCATCTTTCTTTGTTCAAAACTTAGGAATTTCTCACTACATTGAGAAAATTAATTGCTTTTTTTTTTTTTTTTTGATGAGTATTGAGAAAATTAATTGCTTGGCAAATAGAACATTAAAATAGAAATCTAAATATATTTTTCTCAATTGCACCCATCATCATTTTATTCCTATTTCAAGGCCAGTTAACCTTGAGCATTATCTCAAGAATTAAAAAAACATAATTCTTTTGTAGGTTTAAATATAAAGTAATGATATATCCATAATATATTGTACAATATATTGCACAACAATATTATAAAATATAGATATTTTTATAAAATAATATTACTTTTATAAGATATTTTATAAAAATACTCTTCGTTTAAAGTATAGTCGTATAAAATGTTATGAAAAACATTATATAAATCATTTTCTTTAAATATATAAGACGCTTTGTAGTGGCCAAACGCCTGTAACTTGATTAGTATAAACCCTCTACTTTCAAAAATGGAGGTCTTGGATCGAAACATCCTTCTCAAATGTATTAAAAATAATAATAAATAAATAAAATGAAAAAGGTGAACTAGAAAAAAAAAAAAAATACTATTGAGACAGAATAGAAATATATTTGGATCAACCGCCCCTTCCCCCCCGAAGGAAATTTCAAAACCTATCAGCAAAGCAGAAGTTATCAGGCAAAAACTGCGAGCGCAGACCCAAAAAGCGCGAAAATGGCTCAGGCCGCGAGGCTTAATCTGCGGATGCAAAAGGAGCTCAAGCTCCTTCTCACCGACCCCCCTCCTGGCTCCTCGTTCCCACTTCTCTCTGCCGACCTCGACTCCAACTCCAGCCCAAACTCCTTGTCCACCATCGATGCCCGTAAGCTCTAATATTTCCCTCTTCCTTTCGTCTTTTTTTTTTTTTTTGGGGGTTTCTCGTTGTTACCTTCTGTTTTCATGTTGTTCGATTTGTGGTGTTGGTGTTTTAGAGATTGAAGGTCCTGAAGGGACTGTATATGCCGACGGGGTGTTTCACGTCAAGATTCAAATACCCGAAAGGTTTGGCAAAATTTGACCCAGGCATGAATTTTAATTCCCTCCTTTTTTGAGTATGTTTTGTTGACGATAGTCGCCGTGGATTGCAGGTACCCATTCCAGCCACCAAGTGTGACATTTTCCACACCCATCTACCACCCTAATATCGACAACGGAGGCCGCATTTGCCTTGACATTCTTAATCTTCCCCCAAAGGTCAGCTTTTGGTAATTGCTTGTTAAAGTTGTACATCGTTCGTTAATCTGGCGTTGTTATTTCACAGATTTATGGTTCACTCATTACCAACAGTAGGTTACAACCCCGCCGCGGCGGGGGGAGGGGACGGACTATTATGTTGTTTTTTACTGAAATTTCTCCCTAGTTTCTCAAGATGCTTTCTGGTCTTAAGTTGAATTTCGCTAAGTTTGATGTCTGTGATTTGGTCTTACCAATGTTTAGTTTCTACTTTAGCTAGTTGTGGGACAAATATAAGTGGTGTTGATGCATTTATGAGGATCTAGTTGCGGTTTGAATAAACAACAGCTTTCTATTTAAATTCAAAGTGTATGAACCACTCGACTAGCACTCACCTTTTCCATGAATCAATGTAACAATTTTACTAGAAAACCATAATCTTACTATCTTATATGAATTGAGTCTGTATCTCTTAATAATACTCTTACATATAATGATCAGAGGGTAATGTATAATTTTGAAAAACAGCACTTTTGACATAGCCAATACCCTAAATTTGTGAGATGTTTGGTTGGTGAGATACTACTGTCAAGGAATTTTGATTTGTTTGCCTTAATTTGTGTATATATTATAACTAGGTTTTTGTTATAATTTGCACAGGGGGCATGGCAACCATCACTAAACATTTCGACTGTTCTTACAAGCATAGGGTTGTTATTGAGTGAACCTAATCCCGACGATGGCCTAATGTGTGATGTGGTAAGTGGATGTGCACACAAATGGTTGGATCTCTAGGGTTGGCTAACGAAGAGTGCTTTATTTTATGGCATTTTGAATGAGTGTGCAGAGTAGGGAGTACAAATATAACAGACAAGCTTTTGACCAAAAGGCTCGATCAATGACTGAGAAATATGCCAAGGCTGGAGCTAGTAGGAATTCTTCTGGCACTCAAAGCATTCAAACCAACTCAAATACAAGCATGGTATTAGCGTGCAGTTCATTAAACTGTCTCTCTTTCTGTCATCCTCTGACAAAATTTGAAGACCCTTCATTTCTCATTTGTAACTCTCTTGTAGCAGATGGAATTGAAACCAGCTAGTGGGGATTCCAGACTTGTAGATGAGTGTGTTGCAGGTGGAATTTGTGGGAGTAGGTGGAATTTGTTGCAGAATTCCTCAGGATCAGCCCAGGAAAGGGATTCTAATGGGGAAGTGAATGAAGGGCCTAATGACCGCACTTCACTTCTAAATTACAAGAACCGGATGGAAATTGAAGGAGCCAAAAAAGGTTTAAAAGGCAAGGAGGAGTACCATCAAGGTCAGGAAAAGGAACATCATACGTGGCGAAAATTGTCACTGGAAACTTTTGGTCGGTTCCAGAATAGAGAAGGCAATGACAACGAGAATCTAGTATCAAATTGCTGTCTGTTACCCAACCCTCAGGAGCCTATTGTGGCTTCTCCAGGATCATCATCACTGCCAAAGGCTGACAACCATTATGATCATCAAGGACAAGATGAAAAATCAATAGACAACGGCATAAACATGAGATCGGCAAAGAAGCTGACTGTTGGCAATAAGCAGCTCCCAGGATCTTCAAACACTTGCCGGATTACTGATATCATGACCTCCTCTAACTCTAAGTCCCATGCAAATGCATCTCATGGGGCCTTGCCAGTTCCTACAGCTGTGAACTGTATTGAAAACCCTCGTAATTCTTTTGTCGATGAAATGGAAAATGGCTACGGTGATACAAATTGTAAGACGCTCTGTTCTGCTGGCAAGAAGCTTCCATTGGGGTTCAGAGGCTCATCACAGACACAAGAGACGGGAAACAAGGAAAATGTGGTTCCAGTTCAGAAGACATCACTTTTGCACCCCACAGGCCCTTCTATGTGTTCATCTACACCCTCAATGCTGTCAAAGGTGGGGGACTGTTATGATAGGGAATCTGGGATTGGGAATTTAGGTGGGAGTCACAAGAAGTGTATGATTGGTCGAAAGCTGTCGTTGGGTTCTCTGTCTCAAATACAAGGGAGTCATCATGATAACATGCAGATGCTGTCACACTCCAACAAACACTCTGAAGATCCACACATGAACCGCCATATGCAACAACATTGCAAGTGTGACAATAAGCAGAAGTTGGATTGTGATCATGGAATGGATATTGATGAGCAGATCAAGCGACAAAAAACAGATGAATCACCAATATCGGAATCTGTAATTGTTCTTGATAGTGAAGATAGTGAGGATGAAGGGCGTGTCTCTTTTCGGTCCAAGTCATTGCTAGCACGAAAGCGCATTGGGAAGTGGAAAGCTAAAGCTTGAAAATTTTCAGTTTTCAACTTTGCTGTTCTGTGTTAGCTTTCTGCTTGGCAACTTTATCTTCTTGATTCAATCTGGTTTGGTGCTTGAGAATCTGTTAAAATTCTCGTTTTCTTTAATGTTCTACACCTTGTATCGATAAAGGCCTAATGAGGGAAGAATATGTTCAAATTAGTACTGAAGTATCTAAAAAGTACATTGTATTTGGATGTTGAGATGAGTTGAATTGAGTTATAAATAGTAATATTTTGTAAGTTATAAATAGTAATATTTTGTAGATCCCATTGAGATAGGTTTAACTTTTTTAGGTTGAGATAGGTTTAACTTTTTTAGGTTGAGATGTGTTGAACTCTTTAGGTTGCAATGTATTAAGTAGGGTGAGATGGGTTTAACTTTTTTATGAAAAATTGAATAATTAGTGGGTCCTATCAATAATTGGTTTGAGATGAGTTGTGTTTGGTCCAACAACTAAACATAGCATTAAAATAGGGTAGTTCTATGAGGTATGATGCCATTGTTAATTGAAATTGAGTTTGTAATTTTAGTTCTACAAGATTTTTCTCCAAGTAATTTTAGAATCCTGCAGAGTGGTGCATTATGCACAATTACTTGCTTTTTGGTAAGTATATTGAGAATTTTGGATGCAGCCATATTAGTTTCGGGAATCAGGGTTTGGATGAAAACGATGAGATTGGGTTATTTGGGAGATGGATGGTTTCATCTTATTTCATCTCATCTCATTTCTTTTCCAAACATCAATCAAAATATAAACACTTTTCAATTTCAAATTTTTAATTTTTTCATCTAATTTTACCTAATCATTATAACTTTCCTAAATTTTCAAATAAAACATAAAAAACAACTTAACTTTTTTAAATCTCAAAATAAAAATAATATAAAAAATTATATTATAACGATATTTTAATTTTATAATATTTATATTCAATTTTTTCTTTCTCTTCTTCCAAAATTCATAAAACATCATAACTCAAGTCTCAAACCATTTTACTAATATTTATAGATTTTTTATATCATCTTATCTCAATATCCAAACTAAGCATACATATGTGATGTCTCATCAGCGGAAGGGGAAACAGGCCAATACAAGGCATTGCTGGAGTTAAGATCACTATCATTTTACAAGTTCTAAGGATAAGATCAAAAGAGCCAGAAAATAATAATCCAGGAGTACTTTGTATACTTATTCAGTTTTCCCGAAACAATGGCTGCAGCAGATATCTAAATTTTTGAAAGCATTGAATCAGGCCAGATTAATTGAGGCAATTGTTCTCCACCATTGAGAAATTGATGTATAGGGTATGTAATATGTTTACTAGATGCACATGAGGAGGTTGTAGCAAGAAATTAGCAGGAAATTCAGGACAATAGCTCATCAAAGATTGACAATTACTCCAAGAGGCCAGTACAACTCATGGTCATGTTAGACCGCTAGTTAATAAAACGTTTGAATTTCAAATTTTTTAATTTTTTTTTTATCTAATTATTACATTTTTATATCAAATTTTGAAATAAAACACAAAAATAATTTAAAATTTTCAAATTTCAAAATAAAAATAATAGTAAACGATTATAATCTAACAAAAATTTCACTTTATAATATTTTTATTCAATTTTTTTATCTATTTTTTAAAAATCTATAAAACATCTTAATTCAAATTATTTTATTATTATTTATAAATTTTTTATTTATTCTCATCTAAATAATCAAATTAATTAACCTACGACGGTAAGACGTAGGTTGCGTTTGGATGTTGAAGTGAGTTGAGTTGAGTTGAGTTGAGATAATAAAATATTGTTAGAATATTATTTATTATTATTATTATTATTTTGAGATTTGAAAAAGTTGAATTGTTTATTATATTTTGTATTGAGATTTGAAAAAGTTGTAATGATGAGTTGAGATGAGTTGAGAGGAGTTGTGATTCCAAACGAAGCCTGTAAGCGTGTTGGGTGGGATTCTCAAAAGAAGATAGCTCCTATGAGCAGTTTAGGGAATTGGGAAAAGGGCAATGCTAGCGGGCCGCCCAGCATTTACTGTTGGCCTTGCCGCTAGTTCAAATTTCTTCTTCTATTTTTTTATAATTTTTTTAATAGGAGCATTACTATTTATAAATTTATATAACTGTCAGAATTAAAAAGTAAAATAAGAATAGATATATAATAAAGACAGGCTAAAAATATTATTTTAATGGAACAAATAAATATTTAGAGTGTTTTGATGTGGCAGTTTGTAAAAAATGGCTGACTTATAATAAACTTTCTAATTATCACGTGAATAAAAAAATAAAATAAAAATAGAAATATATATTTAAAGGGAATAGAGATATATTTAGAGAATGTCATAATGCTTTTGAAAAGTATCTCGCTACAAAACATAAAATATGAGTATCAAATTTAAGTTGAAAAATAAATAGATCACTGGAATGCTCTTTATTAACTCAGTTTATTCGATAAAAAATATTCAATACTTATATTATTAATTACGATAATATGGATAAGCAATTTTTCTTATGATTAGACAAGAAATATCCAGAAAAAAAAAGTAAAAAATCAAAATATTAATAATCATTTTCTTAATTATTAAATAAAAAAAATCAAAATAAAAGAATTATTTAATATGTGAAAGATATTGTTGTACTTATTTATTACATCATGCATAAAAGATAATTGCTGTGAGGTGTGAATATTTAGTATTTACATTGAATTTATTTTTCTGCATCATATGGCAAGCATACAGTAGAGCAGAGAGAGAGGTCGTTGGCAACTTGGCGTTTTGCTTCTCCGGAGTCGGAAGAGACAGCCTTCCGAGGATACATTGGTTAGAGAGAGAAGAAAATGATGGCGTCCGTTTGCCTCTCAGTACCCACCTCCAAAACCCTATCTATGCCTTCTACATCTTCACCAACAACAGCTACATACAAATCTTCAGCTGCTGCTACTGCTATTTCGGCCCACACGTGCCGTCTAGTTCGCTGCAGATGCTCTATGCTCTCCATTCCTATGTTCGATTCCCCGCGCTTCGTTTCAAGTAACCGTGCGAGAGCGAAGAAATTGCAGCTGGTTCGTATGGCCCCCGACGAAGAGAAGCTCACTCGCCGCAATCCCCTGGATTTCCCCATCGTATCTCCCTCTCTATTTTCTTTTCTGGGTTTGATGAATTCCCTAACTTTATGATTAAATTTTACTTCTAATCAATGTTAAATTATTCTGAATTTATGGTTCTTCTGATTATATATAATAGCTTAATTTTTTGGCAAAAATATTTTGGATTTATCCTTTGACTAAGATAATTGCACATGCCATACCATTTATGCCATGCCGGGAGAAGAAACGTTTAGATTAAAAAAAAAAAAAAAACCTCCTGTTTCTTTGCATTACTAGTAGTTTACCTTAGGGCTTAGACAAACCAAAAGCGAAATTCGGGGAAAATATTGTTTGTTTTACTTCACAAGTATTGGAGTAATAGTGCTCATTAAAGTAATCATTTTTATTGCTTGCTTAAGCACATTTAAAATGCCTAGGTTCAAAATCACTTTTTACCACCTTCACCACCAATGAGGGCGAGGAATGCTCGCGTCTTTTGAGAATCGAGAAAACTCTGTGGCAGTTTTGAAGCTGCATTTTAGAATCGCTTTTTGATAGGATGGTTGCAACCAGTTACTCTTCTTTTAACTTTCCGCAGGACCTTTTCCATCTTCTGACCGGCTTGATTTTAAAGTTCCAACCTCATCTTTTTTCGAGGCAAAATCTGCTCTAGTATGGACTAATCTGCATTTGGATGTTAAACTGAGTTGAGATGATAAAATATTATTTTTTAATATTATTATTATTTTAGGATTTGAAAAAGTTGAATTGTTTATTATATTTTGTATTGAAATTTGAAAAAATTATAATAATGAGTTGAGATGAGTTGAAATGTGTTTAGGAGCCAAACGAAAAAATCTGTGACCCTTCAGAGTGATTGTGGAAACATCACATGATTATGCAATTTTAGGAAATCAGCTTTCAATTGTCCCCACTCTTAGTTCTTGACCTCGGTTAGAGCTCCAACATTCTAAGTTAATCAGGTAAAAATTTTTAGGGAGTCTAATGTTGCATATCTCAGTTAACAGTAGATGGTATTTTAGGTTTATGCTTCCTACTGTTGTGAAATGTTGTGCAAAAGCTGGAAAACTTCTTCGCTCGAGCGGCGTGTTGAGCGCGTATCGAGTGAAAAACATTGGCTCGAGCAGGGTGTCGAGCGGTGCTTGAGCGAACATTAGAATTTGTGTCTCGCTCAAGCTCACTGTCGGGTGGGACTTGAGCGAACTCACGGGTTGAGCTTCGCTCGAGCCCACTGTCAATCGTACGTCGAGCACACATCGAGTAAACACTCTATTTCTCGATTTTCAACTCCAAAACCAGTTCTAGGATGTTGATTATCTCTTCATTTTTTTGAGGATTGTGTCTCAACTTTTTACGGAGAAGGGTAACTTGATGCTATAAGTTGTATGCAATCACTCTGTTCTTGTTAATGACCTGGGAACTTCCTATAGCTGGAATTTTTAGAAACTTCTTGTGCTTGATCTGTTTTCACCATGAATACTTTCTGTCAGTTGCATTAATTATGATAATTTACAACCTATTTGGATCTACATGTCAGGAGTGGGAGAGGCCAAAGCCAGGGCGTCGACCTGATATATTCCCCCAGTTTAGCCCTATGAAAACCCCATTACCACCTCCATTGCCTTATGATCCACCAGAAGAAGATGAGGAAGACGAAGAGAAAAAAGAGGAAGAGGAGGAAGACCCTGAAACGGAAGAGCCAGAGCAGCCTGATAAGCAGTAGAACTGTGTGTCAGCAGCAACGTGTGGGGCCTTCAACCTCTTCGGAAATTTTGTTTTTTTGCTCATTCACTTAATTCACGTTTGCTTCATCTCGTGCATATGTATAGTGGATGATAATGTAATGGTCATCCAGGTAGAAGGCTACTTAAGCAGCATTTCGGAGTTTGGGCTTAAGATACCACGGAGTATTCTTGTAGAGACTTTTTTCAGGCAAACTTGTGAAGAATGGCTTCAATTTCTGTTTTGGTAGACTTTTAAGTGATATAAGAGATTGGATTCAATGGACGATAGCTTCTGTTGTGGGAATTAGGTTGACCATTTTCTTTTTGGATTCTGTATCTTTACTCATTCGGTTTCATGGTTTTCTTTACTTTGCACAACTTTGGTTTTTGGAAAAATATATATATTATTATCCCTCACTTTGCACAACATGAAAATCTAGGATTGTTTTTCATAGGATGGATCTAAGCTGACACGGTCTTTGACTGCATGTGCTCCATTGCCTATTTGAAGGCAAATGGTTTCCGGTGGATAAGGGATTATGCAAAACTCTTCTGGCACTTTTTGCAGCCTTATCTTGGAAGGAGAAATGTTTTAGCTACCAAAAGATTCTACATATCATATGAAACTGATGAAATTATAAAGTTATTTTTATTATAAAGTATATCTAATATATTATATAATGTTACATCAGTATATGAGTTTATTTTTGTGAAATTTCTCTATAGTCGTAACACTTTTATTTGAGGAGAGTAGGCTGCAATATTTGTAGAGGTAAAACTTCAGGAATTGCCATTCGCCTGAGAGAGCTTGGAAAAATACATGAAAGTATTCTTTGGAGTTGGAAAATAAAGGGGTAGCAGTAGGACTCTAAAGCTACGAACGTGAGAGTTGACAGAGCAAATGCCACCATGGTGGCATTCTCAGGGTTATATAGCCACTGTATTAGATGTTGTTTTCCAGTATAGTTTCAACATACATTCTCAAATTTATTAACTGTTAGAAATAGGACCATATACCCAAATTGAGTGGTAAGTAGTAACCCCTGGTTTAATAATTAACAGTCTAACATGACCATCAGTTGTATTGACCTCTTGGAGTAATTGTCAATCTTTGATGAGCTATTGTCTTGAATTTCTTGCCAGTCTTCTTACTGCAACCTCATGTGCATCTAGTAACATATTACATACCCTATACATCAATTTCTCAATGGTCGAGAACGATTGCCTCAAATAAGCTGCCTGATTCAATGCTTTCAAATATTTAGATATCTATTGCAGCCATTGTTTCGGGAAAACTGAATACGTACCGAAAGACTACTGGCTTTTTATTTTGTGCTTCTTTTGATCTTATCCTTGGAACTTGTAAAATGATAGCGATCTTAACTCCAGCAATGCCTTGTATTGGCCTGTTTCCCCTTCTGCTGATGAGTCTACAGATATCAAATTGTACGCTTAGACATTGTTTGAATGTTGAGATGAGATGAGATGAAAAATATGTGAATAGTAGTGAAATAATTTGTGAATGGTAGTGAAATAATTTGAGTTTATATCTTTTATGAGGTTTTGGGAAATGAGATAAAAAGTTGAATAAAAATATTATAAACTGAAAAATTGTTACAAATATTATTTTTTAATATTATTTTTGTTTTGAGATTTGAAAAGGTTGAATTATTTTGTGTGTTTTGTTTGGAAGTTTGAAAAAGTTGTAATGATTAGGTAATGATTAGATAAAAAAGTTTAAAATTTGAAAATTTAAAATTTAAAAAGTGTTTGTGTTTGAGTGGTGTTTAAATGTTGAGATTAAATGAAATGAAACAAGATGAGATAAGTTGAGACCATCTCAACATCCAAACGTAACCTTTAACTTGGAGGCTGGGACACAACTTTTCTCCCGTTGTTGTAGGGCAAGTAACACACAAATAGATCCCCATATATGCCACAAATCTATTATATTTCTTTCTAAATCTTCCTTTGTGCCTTCAACATTTGTGTCATCTGGCAAGAATTATACAATCAAAAAAGATAGCTCTAATATGTAGTAAATTGTTAGGTTGCTAATGGAATTCATGCTTGAAACACACATGACATGACACACGCACACTATATCAGATAAGAATATCATCGGCTTGTTGAATGTTGGTCGGACAATCAATGCTTTGCCCAAGACTCATCCTGTTATGTGTCACGGTCCATTCCCAGCCACCGCAACTCAACACACTATCATGGCTTACCATAGCCACCACCACTCAACAACGGGAGAGAAGTATGAAGTAAGACTAGGGTTGTTCGGGAGTGAGATAGAGGGCATGAGATGGGCCCTATGGGCTGGGCCACTATTATGTCTGTTATATGAGCACTTAGTTGGCTTGTTATCCGGTTGGGCTTAACTGTCTAGTTGTTCTGTTACCTTTCGTTATTTCTTTATTTGCATTGGCCCAATTAGCGATTGGCCTTAGTAGTATTATGTAATTTCTGTATTTCCTTAGTTTGTTAGCTCACAAGGTTGTTAGGCTATTATGGATATGCTACGGATTGGAGGAGTACAAGTGGAAGGAGAAATCAGTCTGTAAGACTAACATACAAAGTTGTCGTTTTGTTTCTTACTCTCTCTCTCTCTCTCTCTCTCTCTCTCTCTCTCTCTCTCTCTCTCACTTTTAATGGAGGTGCTTACCCAAAAAGTAAGCTAAATTTCGATTAATTGCTCAAGCTTGTGATAAGTTTGATATTAGAGACGTTGGTCTTGGGAGAAGTTATTCACATGGAAGAGGGTACATGGATGAATCAGCTCTAGGAAGGCCTCAACTCATTGAAGAGGTCGCGACTCCCAGTTTAAAACAATAGAGATGGAGATGATGTCGTTGAGAAGTGCTAGTCCAATATAGTAGTTCAACAGCTGATGGCGTTAACAGTCTGAGATGTAAAAGAGGAACTAGACCCATTCTGGGTAGTCATCTGCAAGCCCTCCACCTGGCTTTGAGGGTGCCTTGGGCCGGAACAATGATCTCACCTAAAGAGTGTGTGACTGGATTTCCTGCTTTCGACTGGGAGGATCTCACCTCAGCACCGGTTGCGCCTGGTTTCCTTTCATATGGAAGGAAGGTGATATGAACTCGCGGGAATGAATTCCCTTGAACCCACAATCAATTTGAAAACTCTCCAAGAAAGCCAAAAATCAAGTCAAGGATGGAGAATCTACACCCGATGAGAACCCGTTTCAAGAACCTAGATTATATTAAAATCTAGATCTGTTGAAGAACCCGTCTCAAGAACCCAGATTACAAAAGAGGAACGCCACAAAGGTTATGATTTAACTTTGATAAGTTCAAGAGTTCAAACAAGAACAAGAAGAAAAAACTCAACTCACAAATAAAATTCAATATTGTCTCTGTAATCTTTAAGACTAGGCCCATCATGGTTCCCATCATTCCCCCCTCTCCTCAAAAGGATTCGACCTCGAATCTCCACCTTGGTTCCCATCATTCCCACTCTCCTCAAAAGGATTCAACCTCAAATTTCCACCTGGATCAAAGGGAAAAACGTTAGTAACATTATCATTAATTTCATATGCAATATCATTAATTTGTTCAAGAATTTGAAAAAATCCATCCAAGCTACTTCTGTCGTCAACAGGTAAAGGCATTAAATCAAAAGGAGTAAATGGATTAGGGCTATAAACAATTGCAAAAGGAGAATATAAAGTGGTAGTATGCATGGTCCTATTATATGCAAACTCTATAAATCTATCCACAACCATAAAAATAGAATCTCTACTCCTTTCTTTCCTAGGCAGCCCCAAAACAAAGTCCATATATGCAAACTCAATGAAACGCAAATGATACTCCTGCAAACGTTCATGCAACAAGTCAATGTATGGCAAATGATACTCCCACAAACGTTCTTGAAACACACCTAAAGCTTTTCTTACACTAAAATGACCATTCCAATTATATGAAAACTCAATGAATGGCAAGCAATACTCCAACAAACGTTCATGCAACATGTTAATGAATGACAAATGATACTTCCACAAACGTTCATATAACACTTCAATGAAAAGCAAATGATACTCCCACAAATATTCATGTAACACATCGATGAATGGCAATTGATACTTCCACAAACGTTCATGCAACACGTCATTGAAAGGCAAATGATATTCCCACAAATGTTCATGCAACACAACAAAAGTCTTCCTTATACCAAGGTTACCCAACAAACCAGCATGTCTATCACACCTAAGCAAATTACGCAAAAAACTAGTAGGCACACAAAATCTATTCCCTCTAAACAAGTACCAATCTAGTTTATAGAACTTACCGAACGATGTTTTCTCACTTGTTCCATACACACTAGTAAAGTCATCATCATTAGCATGCAATTCCTTATCATATTCAAGTCCCAACAATCTTGCATCTAAAATGAAAACAATAACATATTTTCCTGCTAAAGCATCAATCACAAAATTTTCCATACCTCGTGTGTATTTGAATACATGAGGACATGTCTCAATATAGTCCTCCCACTTTGCATACATTCTACTCAACAACTTACCTTGTCCCTTTAAGTGTGTCAATGATTCATGTTCTTCAAATAAAGGTCGGTTAGGAATTGTGGCACCTGGCACAAGATCAACGTAGTGCTCTATCTCCCTAATAGGTGACAATCCCCTAAACATACCTCTAGGAATCACGACCTCATATCCCTGCAACAAAGAAACAACAGCACTAGGCAAAAAGTCGTTAAATTCGTTAGCATAAAGGCTGGCCTTAGCATAAAAACTCACTTTTGTCTTTTTATTTCTCTCTACAATCTCTCTTTCTTTTTCCTCTTGTGGCTCCACTCTTTTTTCTTGACTCTCAACCACCTCTCTATTTTCTTTTTCTCTCTCTCTTGCTTTTGATGTTTCGGCCTCATTCTCTTTTTTCCTCTCTCTCTTTGTTCTTTTCACTCTCTGTTTTTTCTTTCAGTCTACTCTTTTTTTGAACTCTCGTCCTCACAATTGTTTTTCAACTCATTCTCTCTTTTTCTTGAGGTTTCAGCCTCACCCAAATCTTTTCCCTTTGATGGTTCGGTCTTCCCCTTTGCTACAACTTGATCATTTTTGTCCCACTTTGGTTTCCAAGGAGTACTAGAAACCGAAGTATACCTTGATGTACCCTTTCCTTTTAGCCTTCTCTCCACCTTCATAGCCATGTGCACCATGTCCTCTACCTCCTCATAATGTTGCAACTCAACTACATTGGCTATCTCCCTATTCAACCCCCTTAAAAATCTCATCATCGTGGCCTCCCGATCCTCCACTACATTAGGCCGAATCATAGCCACCTCCATCTCCTTATGGTAGTCCTCTACACTCTTAGACCCCTGTATAAGATTTTGTAATTTTTGGTAGAGGTTTCTATAGTAGTGGCTAGGTACAAATCTCTGCCTCATGATAGCTTTCAACTCTCTCCATGTTTCTACAGGTCTCTCAAGATTCCTCCTCCTATTGGTCACTAATTGATCTCACCAAACAATCGCATAATCAGTGAACTCAATTACAACCAACTTCACCTTCTTCTCCTCAGAGTAATTATGACAATCAAATACCAACTCTATTCTTTTCTCCCACTCTAAATAAATTTTAGGGTCAGTTCTACCTTAGAATGATGGTATTTTCATTTTGATGCTCCCAAGGTTCTTATCTACTCCATCTCGACCCCCAGAGTTTGCCCTAAGGCCTCTTCCATGCCTAACTCCTCTATGTCCACCCAATCCAACTTCAGATGTTAAGCCTTCCTCATCCTCACCAAACTCTCCATTCTTATACCCATTCTCAATTCTAGGCTCACGTCGCCTCCTATCTCTCTCACCTTGCAAATTTCTAATCACTGCTTCTTGATTATCCATATTATCCCTCACTTCACCCAACACCAAGTTCAACTGCTCAAACTGTTGTTGCATGGCTTGCAACACAATGGATGAGTTATATTCTCTCCCCCTTAGTGATGAGCTACTCCGATGAGACATTATAATGTGCTGCACAAAAAGAAAGTTAGTGAAAAACCTCACACACTCCCTTACGTGTTTGCACTCGAATAATGGTACTCCACTTGTGTTTCACTCTTAATTGGCCTTTTCCCAATAGTAGTCTCACACTCTCTTGCCTTTTACCTCAAGAGCTTTCCCACTCAAGTTCTTTCAGAACTAAATGAACTCAATCAAGACAAGGCAACCTTATTTTATCCCAACTAGTAATTAGATCCAGGAAACAAGAACAAGAGAAACATGAAGGAATAAAAATGACACGAGAATCAATGAAGTTATACGAATGAAAGAGTAACAATAAGACAAGATACCAACTTTAGTGATGTATGCAGCAGCCCCTTTGATCATAAGGTTTAATCAACAAATTTCTTTATTTCTCCTTGTTGTAACTATGTAGCAACTTTGAATATGCTACATTCTCTTTTCTTCATCTTCTACTTTTCTTTTCTTTTTCTTTTTTTTTTCGAATTTTCTTTTCTTTTCTTTTCCTTTCATTTCTTTTCTTTTCTTTTCTTTTTTTGTTCCTTTCTTTTCTTTTCTCTAATTCATCCACAAACAGCAATATTCAGTTGTGAAAACCAACCAATTGAATTCAAACACACAAGCATGGACAATGAAGTAGAAGAGAATCAATGGAACGACACTCCAAGCAATTGACAAACTTAGAGATACAGGAAACCCTAGAATTTTGAAACTCTAGGTGATGCAAATTTCAGCCAAACCCAAAACCCTAAGAATTTTGGTAGCCTACTTTTTGATTCTATTTTTTTTTTTTTTTTTGGCAACCCTAGAACAATGAAACCCTAGAATTAAATTAAAAATGTAAGAAATAAAAGATAGAATCAGACCTGATTGGAAACCTTGCTCTGAATACCAAATGATATGAACCCGCGGGAATGAATTCCCTTGAACCCATAATCAATTTGAAAACTCCCCAAGAAAGCCAAAAATTAAGTCAAGGATGGAGAATCTAGACCCGATGAGAACCCGTTTTAAGAACCTAGATTATATTAAAATCTAGACCCGTTGAAAAACCTTTCTCAAGAACCTAGATTACAAAGGAGGAACGCCACAAAGGTTGTGATTTACCTTTGATAAGTTCAATGATGGGAACCATGATGGGCCTAGTCTTAAAGATCACGGAGACAATATTGAATTTTATTTATGAGTTGAGTTTTCTCCTCTTGTTCTTGATTGAACTCTTGAACTTATCAAAGGTAAATCACAACCTTTGTGGCATTCCTCCTTTGTAATCTGGGTTCTTGAGACGGGTTCTTCAATGAGTTTAGATTTTAATATAATCTAAGTTCTCGAAACGGGTTCTCATCGGGTCTAGATTCTTCATCCTTGACTTGATTTTTGGCTTTCTTGGGGAGTTTTCAAATTGATTGTGGGTTCAAGGGAATTCATTCCCACGGGTTCATATCAGAAGGGCTCGGACTTAGTTCCAAGATCAGAATGGGTCAGGAGCCTTCACTGACTGGGAGACCTTTGTTAGGGCCCTATTAGTAAGATTTGGGTCTAGTGTGTTCGATTACCCAATGGAGGCCTTAACAGGCTTCGACAAGTGGGCTCTATGGAAGACTATAAAACCCAATTTGAGGCCCTCTCTAACAAGTTGTTGGGTCTGTTAAATGTGTATAAACTAAGCTATTTTCTCAGTAGGCAAAAAGATGAAATATGTTTACCGGTAAGGATGTTTGGGCCAAGGGACGTCACAACCACCTATGGGTTGGCTAAAATACAAGAGGAACATGTGACCATAGGTAAGAAAGGGGTCATAAACTTTTTAGCCCACCATGAGCCTAGAATACTAAGAAACCCAACCAGCCAAACTGGAGGGGGCTTTAAGAGAAACAATGAGGTTTTGCCGATACAAAGGGTCAATCAAGAACAAATGAAGGATAGGCATGATAAAGACCTATGTTACTATTGTGATTCCAAGTGGGATCCAGACCACAAATGTGTAAAACCCCATATATTTCTTCTAGAGGAAGATGACATAGAAATGGAAGACGGGGTAGAAAGGGCAATGCAAGAAGTGGAGGTATTGGACAGAAAGGACCCTTAAGAATTTATGTCCATTTCTACAGGGCGAGAGATCTCTTTTCACGCCATCACAGAGTTACATAACCTAAAGACCATGCGAGTAAAAGGAAAAATAGGATCTCAATGTGTGATTATCTTGATTGACTTGAGTAGTACCCATAACTTTATAGAACCGACAGTGGTCAGTAATGGATGATTGGTGGTCGAAGATAGGGAGAAAGTCAAAGCAAGGGTGGCCAATGGAGAGCAAGTAGTCAATGAAGAGAAATGTAACAAGGTTCGGGTGGCTATTCAAAGAGTATTCCTTTCCTTGGATGTGTGTGTGTTGGTCTTGGCAGGGTGTAACAGGGTCTTGGGTGTGCAGTGGCTTCAAACACTGGGTCCCATATTATGGAACTTTGACAAGCTCACAATGCAGTTCAAAAAGGGTGACTAGTAGGTTCAACTGTAAGGGTTAGCTTCTACAAGGTTGATTCAGGAAGGCCCTGTCAACAGATTCAATAAAATGGAGACGATATAGTTAATTGAAGAAGGAAACAAAAGCACATGCCACAAGCCTAACCCACTCATTGCTCAAGTCATTGAGCAGTTCCTTGAATTTTTAAGGAACCCACTAGTCTCCCCCCTCAGTGCTCATATGACCACTCTATTCACCTCGTTCTCGAGGCAAGCCCTGTGTTAGTAAGTCCTTACAATTTATACCCTTACCACCAAAAGGATGAGATAGAGAAAATTGTTAGGGAATTATTGGATTCAGGAGTAATTAGGCTTAGCCAAAACCCATACTCTTCTCTTGTCTTGCTGATTAGAAAATCAGACAGATCTTGGAGAATGTGCGTTGATTACCGAGTCCTAAACAATGTCACTATTAAGGATAAGTACCTTATTCTTGTAGAAGAGGGACTGGTGGTTGAGCTACATGGTCCCAAATGTACTCTAAATTGGATTTAAGATCAGGATATTATCAAATTCGAGTACTCAACCAGCAAAAATTTCAAAGACTGACTACCTTTCGAACTCACGAGGGCCACTAGGAATTTTTGGTGATGCCATTCGGCCTCACAAATGCACCATCTATTTTCTAGAGTTTCAAGAATGCGGTATTTAGACCCCATTTAAGGAAATTTATTTTGTTGTTTTTTGATGACATACTTGTTTAAAGTAAATCTGAATAGAAGCATGATATACACTTAAGGGTGACCCTGGAAACTCTAAAGAAGCATCGTTTATCTGCTAAGCACTCCAGTGTAGTTTTGGGTGTAGGGAAGTGTCTTATTAGGGGCACATTATTTTGACTCAAGGAGTCAAAGCTGATCTAGACAGGCTGAAGACAATGATTGATTGTCCCCTTCCCACCTCCCTAAATTCCTTAAGAGAATTCCTAGGGTTGACAGGTTACTACTATAACACCCGTCCTGGTGGATCTTTTTAGAAAATGATTTTAGAAAGGACGACGGGAATTACCAATGGATTTAAAATATTTTACTTCTATATCCAGGGTGTAAGACTCTACGTTATAAAATAAAACGTGCTTTGAGAATAAGAGATTTATAGCGAAAAACATCAAACTTAAAATAAAGAAGGCCTCTCATACATTTAAAACTCTCATGCTTAGACTTTCGTGCTCTTTTTCTTGGGCCGTGTCCTTCTTGAGACGTCCTGCTCATTTAGTTCCTGAGGGGGAGGGGCATACATAAAAACTAAAATGAGTCGAATACTTAGTCAGCATTACTTCGTACCGTAAACATGTTTGGGACCTGGAAGATTTTTGGGAGGAAATAATATTGCTCACCCGAGGTCTTAATATACGGTTTAAACATGTTTTTAGAGAAGGAAATAAAGCTGCAGATTGGCTCACTAACGGTGGTAGCACGGGGAGGACACAAGAGTATATGTTGAATCACATCCCAAGGGAACTCAAAGGGATATTATGCTTGGATAAGTGTGGCTTACCTTACATCAGAAGGAGGTAGAGGTCTGTTTTGGCTTCAATTACGTTCACGTTGGTCAGCACGGTGTCAATTACATTCACATTGTTTTTTTTGGATGGTTTAGTCTTTTCGGTTTTTAGAACTTGGTCTAGACTTGGTTCTGGCTTTGGCTTTATTTGACACTTGGTTTTGGGTTTTAGTTTTATAGCGTTTGATTTTGTAAGCCCCCAAGTGTAATGATATTTCCACGGTTTTCCTCCGCCATAAGCGAGGTTTTCTTCTTAATAAACTTGGGACAGGGCCGCTATGTGTGTGGCTACCGCTCTTAAAAAAAAAAAAACAACAACATAGGATTTCAGTCATGCATTCATCACTCATACGTACATACATACAAGACAATAGGCATACATTCGTTTTGAAAACATCACTAGGTGGAGATTTTATTAAAAAGAACAGCTTTCTTTTCGTAAAACATTTCTCCCGCCAGTGCCTTCATTTCTTAAAGAGTCTAAAGACTCATACATTCTCTTATCACTTTCCATTGACCTTTACACACTATTACGTCCTGTGTTCTGGGGTTAGCGGATCTACCTTTGGACCTTGATTTCGCCCGTGGCCATGGGTTGGGAGTCCATCGATCTGGGTGTAATACTGAATGCACTACCAGCACTACTTACCCGGTATTGCAATCTGCCCATTCATTGGTACCCTCATGCATCCTTTCGTTCATCATGGTCATTATGTGTTTTCATACGTTATGGAATCCATTCATTCATTAATTTCTTCCATTCTTTTATTAGTCACTTCATTCATGGAAAAACATCATTTAAAGGCGTAAGCATAAACTTAAACATCACATCATCAAGGCATCATTGGAACCATCGGTCCATGGCATTCATAAAGCATACAGTTCATATGGGCATTTTAAAACACTTTCTTTGCATCACCTAAAGCATCAGTACGTAAAAGCTTGAGGCGTAAGCCTCACATTTTCATTTTAAGAAGGTTACATCCAATAGCTACTACACATAGTCATCCATCACATGCATACAATTAGATACTTTGGTTGCATAAAAAGGGACTGCCAAGAATGGCCATTACGTACATATACTTGAAGACTTATACTTAGCATGTTTTCATAAAAGCTCGTTCATTTTGTAAAGTGTTGTAAAGAGAAATATTTTTTTTTTCGTTTCTTTCATATCTTTAGAAAACTTTAAAAGCGTATGAACATAATACTTACTTGGTCTTCATGCTATTCTCATACCATGCAGTCCATTCATGTGTGTGTCAGATGGCAATCAACCTACATGCATACACATAACCTTAGCGTCATTCTCTATCTAGCACATAAGCAACTAAGCTAAAAATAGAACTACACTTCACTTGGGATACTCTTCTTCTATCCTTGGACTCTTACGTGTCCCTTACCATGCTAAAACCTTCGAGAATCCACTTATGGTCACTACCTCTTCCAAACTCAACGCCCTACCTTGAGTGCTTATCCACTAGAGTGAACCTCGTGATTCACTTTAAGGTTAAGACACTAAGACCCTCATCTTACTCTTCTTATTAACCTCTTTTCGATGTATGACTTAGACTGACTAAGTCACGCATCCCAATCCTAGATAGTACACACGTCACTTCCAACATTCGAGTCTACGCTTCCTTATCGTCATCATCATCCTTATCCATGCATATCACACAACTTTAAGCCAAGTTTGAGGCTCAAACATCATGTACCTATGTTTAGGTCAGATTATCCATTATATATGGTAAATCCGTCCAGCACATGTGTCTAACCAAATTACATATATACCCTACTTCTTTTTAACATCTAAGAGCAACATATAATTCACTAACACCTGCTTGTGTAAACAAGCTCCATACTCCGATACCAATCTTCTCTTAAACTCAACTATCATGACTTTTCAGGCTACGTGTCCAACTACATAGCTCATCCGAGACATAACACGGCTACATAGTAACACCAGTCACTGGGACTACCGGTCACATCACAACTACTCCGGGACACTGTTGAGTTCCCGACACTACTCATCACGCTATACGCTTGTCAATTATGCAACCATCCATATCTTCACAACACGCCACATGGCGCATCACTACACCATATGGAGTACACTCCATGTGTACACCCTTCACATTACACTACGCTACATCACCACTACGGCACACACATCATACGGTGCATTACTTCACCACATGGAGTACATTCTAAATACACTCTTTTCAATTCACACTATGCCACGAGTACACTCCACGTGTACTCTTCCCATTTCACACTACGTCATGTATCACCCTTACTACACACTTCCCAACCATCAATATAGCCCAGTTCACAACACTACTACACAACACACTACACAACCATGCCCAACACTTCACATACATGACCACACCACATCACAACACAACACTACACAGCGAACTCCACAACATAACGAACTCTACAAATACCAACATCACAATTTACAACACAACCAACCAACTAACATGGTAACGAGTTAAAGGAAAGAGAGTTATACCATCGTCGAGATAACTCGTGCGTTGCTCTCTGTCCAGCACAGCCATAAGTTACTAGCTTGGGCGGTGAACATTTCGTCGTGGTCACTGCCGTGACCTTACAAAGACACTATCTCAAGGATTGGATCTAGGGTTCTAGTGGGTGAATCTAGGTTGTGCGAGGGTGGCCTACATGATGGGGAGTTCAAGGGTGGCGGCTGAAGTTGTGTACAATGGCGGTTAGCCACGTACAATGATTGGTTTGGGCATTTGGGAGCTATTTGGGCATTGGCTAGGCTATTAGGCATTGGGTTGAGGTCTTGGGGTGGTGGCTTCGTGGTGGTCCTGAGGTGGCATGCGACGGAGACTCGGTGGCTCATGGAGGAGCTTGGGTCGTGGGTCTCAAACACGGGAAATGGAGGGGGAGCTTGGCTGTCTATGACAGGGCATGAAGGGGCTAAGGGAGGTGCTGGGAGGCAGGTGGTGGCGTCTAGGAGGCGGCATAGTGACCTAATGTGGCAGATCTATCCGCGAGGTAGAGGAGAAGCTGTGGGAGAGTGAGGGTGCGTGTGGAGGTGAGGGGGCTTGGCTGGGCATGTGGAGGCTAGGGGAAGGTTGCCGGTGAGAGAGGAGGTTGATTGTGGTGGTGCGCGTGGGGGTGGCTAACAGCGGCGCTATGGGGAGAAATCATTGGGTTTCGTGCATCAGTCTAGGGAGGAGCTATGGGCTTCGGGTCAAGGGGAGGAGGAAGAGGTTGGTCATGACGACGTCATGGTGGTGCTCGGTGGGGCTAGAGGCTGGCAATGGCGGCAAATGGTGGCTAGATGGGTAAAGAACTCGTGTGGGTAAATCCATTTTGGGAATGAGAGGGAGAGGGCTGTCGTGAGGGGCTGGGTTCGGTGGGATGATCACTGATGATGGTTGGAGGTGTGCTGGTGATCGGCAATGTGGCTGCGACGGCAACATGGGGCAAGGCGAGCTGAGAGAGGGAATCTGGTGAGGGAGAGGGGCTGCTGCCTGTGTGGGCTGAGGGAGAGAGGAGAGAGAGAGGGAAAAGGAGAGGGAGGTAGGGTTTTAATCCCAACCCTTTACCTTGGGGTCTTCAAAACATTCTAACGGTGGGATTGAAATACTGATTTGAAAATGTGTAAACACTAACGTGACTGAAAACACTGAGAGGAATTAAGATAGAATATTATATCATAAATTTAAACTCAACTTTAGTTTATAAAATCATATTCTTTCACCATTAATAAAATGATGATGTTTTGCTAATTACTTTTAAGAGAATAAAACCATCAAATTAATTAGAGTTTTCAACATAATTTAAATCCTATAATATTTTAAATAATTGAAATCGTTTAGATAAAAGGATTTTCTACAATTATAATATTTTTGGAGCTCTTCAAAAATATTATAATTGTCTTACTTAAAATCAGGCTTGGATCAATAACATTGGAAAGACCACATATAAATATTTTTAGGACATTTAAAATATTCGAGGGCTTTAAAACACTGGATATACTTTAAAAATCAATTGCTAACATTAAAAACACACATTCAGGGTTCAGCACACAAGACGATACTTGTGATTACTAGAGAGAAGGAGCAAACTGTTATATCCTCCCCTCCTTATAATAAATTCCGTCTTCAGAATTTGGCTCACCATTAAAGAGAAGAAGGAGCGAGATGTTACAACTATGGAGATTACTAAGGGTTATGGAGGAATAACTAGCCCCCTCAGTGCCTTATTAAAGAAAGACAAGATCCTATGGTTAGTAGAAGTTGAGAAGGCTTCTCAAGCCTTGAAGGAAGCAGTAGTGAAATACCCTATTCTAACACTTTCTGACTTCACAGTCCCATTTGTGATCGAGTGCGATACCTCAGGTACAGCTATTAGCGGTGTTCTTAGTAAAAAAATTGCAACTAGTGTCATATTTCTGCCATGTTTTAAAAGGGAAGACTCAAGTAATGTCCACAAACGTGAAAGAACTATTTGCTTTGGTGGTAGCAATCCAAAAGTGAAGACCTTACTTGCTAGGTCAGTCATTTATCATCAAAATTGACCACCAAAGCTTAAGGTACCTCTTGGAACAGAGGACTAGAACCTCCATGCAGCAGAGGTGGATTAATAATTTGATATGCTACGCTTTTGTTATTAAATATTAAAAGGGGGCAGAGATAGAGTGGCAGATGCTCTATCTAGAAGATTTGAGGAAGTTGAAGCAACTCTGTGTTATCACATTTCCTTCCATCTCCTGGCCGGATGAGTAAAGTAGACTTACAATGGGGACAACAACATTTAAGACATGTTCAACAGACTATAAAATGGGAGTTGTCATCAAAACACATGGTCAGTAATGGACTACTCTTTTACAAGAAGCAGCTATACATTGCTCAGGACCTCGATTCAAACACAAGATTTTCCAGTTGGTGCACATTAAGACATTTGGGAGGGCTACGACAAGACCAACCATAGAGTTAGAAGGGACGTTTTTTTGGCAAGTGCTAAGGGCATATGTGGAGACATTTATACAAAATTGTAATGTATACAGACAGTCAAAATAGATCAAACACTTCCTAGTGGGCTTCTACAGCCTCTACTAATTCCCAAACAGCCATGGGCCAACATTTCCATGGATTTCATAGATGGCCTCCAAACCTCCAAAGGATATAACAATATATGGGTCATGGTGGATAGATTAACTACATATAGTCATTTCTTACCCTTGACTCACCCATACACTGCCAGTTCTGTGGCCCAACTGTTCCTTGATCGCATATTTAAGCTCTATGGGCTCTCCAGCTCCGTTGTCTCTAACCGAGACAACCTTTTTACAAGCAAATTCTGTTAGAAATTGTTCATGCTGTAGGGAGTACAGTTAGCCTTTAGTACAACATACCATCCTCAAATGGATGGCCAAACGGAGATTGTTAAAAAATGTTTAGAAAATCACATGCAGTGCTTTGTAGGGGAGAGAACGAAGGATTGGCCGTAGTGGATCCCACTGGCAGAGTATTGGTACAATACTTCCCAACATTCACCCACCAACTTGACACCTTTTGAAGCCTTGTATGACTACCCTCCACCACGGCTGATGTCTTACATGCCCGACATCACACGACTAGAGTCCATGGATGAGACACTAAGGTCCAGGGAGTAGATCATACAACTCCGCGCACGCCATAACCTTCATTAAGCTAGGACGACATAAAAAATTTATGGATCTAAGACAACAAGAACGAAAGACGACGATTGGGTCTACTTACGTTTACAACCCTATCGACAGTTGTCTGTGAACAACCGCTGGAACTTGAAGCTGGCCCCATGGTACTCTGGCCATTTCAGGTCAACCACCAAATCAGAGTCGTGGCTTACAAACTTTAGCTGCCTCCCTCAGCCTAGATCCATCCAGTCTTTCACGTCTCTCAGCTCAAAAGGAAGTTAGGTCAACAAGTCTCCATGGTTTCCCAACTACCACTAGTTGATTTTGCCTGAGTTTGCAAGCTTGAACCAAAAGCGATCTTAGCCCATCGCTAGGAGAAGATTGGACAGTATCCCGTCGTGGAGATCTTGGTTCGTTGACAAGAGTAAAGAAAAGAAGAGGCCAGGCGGGAGAAGTATTCAGAGTTAAAGGTTGCCTACCCTTACCTTGTGGGCAAGGTGCTTTGAATAGGGGAGGAATTGTCATGGTCCATCGCCAGTCGCTGCCACTCAACACACTTCATGGGTTACCCTAGCGCCACCACTCAACAACGGGAAAGAAGAAGTATGAAATAAGATTAGTCTTGTTCGGGAGTGAGATAGAGGATATGAGATGGGCCTTATGGGCTGGGCCAATAGTACATCTATTATCTGAGCACTTAGTAGGCTTGTTATTCGGTGGGGCTTAAGTGTCTAGATGTTATATTGCATTTTGTTATCTCCTTATTTGCATTGATTTATTAGCTGACTAGGTTGTTAGGTTGTTATGTATATACTACAGGATTAGAAGAGTATAAGTGGAATGAGAAATCAGTCTATAAGAATCATCGAGAATCAATATACAAAGCTTCCTTTCAGTTTTTTACTATCCTTCCTCTTCTCACTCTCTCATTTTTCCTGGAGGTGCTTACCCTTAAAGTAAGCTAAATTTCGATTAATTACTCGTACGTGTGACATTATGCCATTAGAACCAACTTAATTATGTTAACACTAGATTCTCAGAATCCAAGAGGGTGGCCGCCACGTTACTCGACACTACCTTATAGTTATTATTAATAATTTATCACAATTATGAAAAATGGAGCTTCATAGGTTCTGATGATCTTATTGACCTTTTAGACTTGAACGCACCACCTACGTTGTGGTGGCTGCTATATATATTGTAAGAAAGCACAATGGAAATACCTCAAGCATAGCTTATTGAGTTGCTCCACAAGTTTGTCCAGTTTAGCAAAGCTTAAGCGTCTTCTCTTAGTAGCAAAGTGTAGTATGTAGTATAGATTAGAGTAACACTCAACATGTCCACAACCTAAATACTATTTTAGGAGAGAACAAAGAGAGAGAGATTTCACTATTTAGAATGCTGACAAGAATCAAATGAGGGGAGCTATATATAGCCCACCCTGCACGGCTGGTCTTAAAGGCCAATCTTTACTTTGCCATTTAAGTGGCAGTAACGCATGGCCTTAAAGCTATGTGTTACATGTTACAAGCCATGTAACGCATGAAGCCATGTGTTACATTGCTTTGTAACGCACAGAAGGGGAGGGGTTTGTCCACGTGGGCGCCCCTCCATCCAACATATGTGTATATATATATATATTTATATAAATATATATATATATATTCTAAACCGAAGTCTCACACCCCACACATATTCATCTAAGTAAAATGTGAATTGTAATTTTTACTCTCCTATTTAAACACACAGCTCCTTCTCCCCCTTTCCTCAACTTTATGTATTTTGTGATAAATGTCATTTTTATTTAGGTTTCTTTCTTACATCATTCAGCACCACAACTCTCCATCTTTCAAAGATTTGGAGTTTCTACGTCTACCTCCCCTGAGCCTACCGACAAGGAATAGGTGAGTATTGTAGAGAATAACGGTGCTGCTCGGAATGCAAAGGCCACAAATACAAGTGGAGATGCTAAAAATTCTAATCAATTAAGCTGAAGATTCAAGTTCTAATTAGAGCAAAGGCACTAATCAGACAAAAGAGCCAGGTCCTATTTTGGATACCCACTCTACTATAGTCGAGATTGTCCAAAGGACAAAGGGTATTAAATGAACTATGTTTTCTAATTTAGAGTCCAAGAATGAGAATGAACTGTTCATGGATGATTTGTTTAAACTAGATGCAGAGAGGAAGAATGCTAAAGGAGAAGGAGACGGTACACAGGAGGAGAAGAGAAGGAAAAGCAGTTCTATTTGCTTTGTAAAGATGGATTTTATTTTGTTTCGCTTTCCACAATTTTTTTACCACCTCACTGCTGCATAGAGGGTGTGTGGGATGTGTTAAATATTGAGACTTATGTGTAGCAAAACCCATATATTAGACCTCATCTTCTAGAATAATTCTATTTGAAAGTTTATACACATCATCTTATAAACTTTAAATTAGATGGTAAATAGATTAATTATACAACGGGAAATTGTCATCCCTCCCATCAAATATTAATCCTCTCATGATAGATGCAACTTAAAAATATCATTTTATGTTTGCCCAATAAAATAATATCTTTTATAAAATGATTATCAAATTTTAATAAGAAATAAATTAGAACGGGATATATATAAGGTTTTAGGCATAGATGAGTTTTGGGCGTGGGATAAGAGTTGTATTGGATTTTAATTTGGAATAAATTACAGTTTTCTTTAAGATTAAACATTTTTCTTTTGTTTGGAATTAATAAACTAAAATACCCTGCAAGACATTGGGTATTAACATTTTAGAGATGATATTTACAGTCTTGAGAAATTTTATTTGTAATCTTGAGTAGGAGATTGTGTGTGCAATTCTATTGATGAATGAGAGTAAAAGAGAAAAAACATCATTTTAAAAAAAATATTATTGTAATTTTAAAATTTTTTTAAACATAACTGTATGGACCTACAAGAGCAGTCCCTAAATAGGGACTATATATAGACTACCTCCTTGAAAAAATAGAATAGCAGAATAATTAATACACTAGAGGAACCATGTTATATATAATATATGTGTGTATATATATATATATATTTATCTTGCTATTATACTTTTTACATTGAGTTGTAGTCCATTATAATAAATAAAATATTAAAAATAATGCTAGATAAAATCATAAATTATACAATCTCTTATTTTAAAAAAAAGTAAAATCAATATAAAAAAATTAATTTTCTCACGTGAGTTTCATATTTTTAATTTTCTCATGCTTGCGACTAAACCAAATGGTAAGCGACGTGATGCGGTCAACATTTCCGAGTCCCTCGTCTGGAATATAGTTGCTAACTTGTTTCTAATAAACAAACGAGCATGGACGGGTAGGTCTGAATGTCAGCTGAAGTTCGTGGGCGGGCGGCCGATACAACTCCCACGTACGTACGATGTCTCTGATCTCTTCCACTTTCCCAGATTCAAGATTCCATTCCAGACTCCTTCTAGAGATCCTTCACCAAGGCAATGGTATGTACGATCGATCGAATATCAAAGCTTTAGCTCCTCTGCATGTACTGATCAATATTTTAAAAAGTTTGAGAAAATTAACATTTTAGTTAACGACTTTGGTTCTTTTCGTTGTTGCAGTCTCTTACACCTTTGATGTTTAGGTCACTGCTGAGGCTGCTCACATCGCTGATTGGAGAGCCTGCGTCTTCAGTCTCGACCTTACTGTACTACAGCCGTCTTCTTCCTCAGAATATCGTTCTGGAGAGACTTGTTCGCCATGATTTGCTCGATGGCGAAAACTATCTCTTCCATTTTCTTATTAACTTCCTCAGATGCTTCTGGTAGATATATAATCAGATGTTGCTTGAATTCGTGCCTTGCTGAGATCTGATTCATCTGTTTTGATGGTCTCCATCTCCTCCATATATGGATTTAGCAAACTGAGATATTGGGGGGGTTCTCAATTTCCGACTTTTTTTTTCATAAACTGTTGCAGAATCATCGGATCCTGGTTTTTTCCTCTTTCTTTATTTGATGGAATTGTAACTTTGCTAATTTATTAGTATATTGATTTTAGACTTCAATTCATAATGAATAAAGTTTTGTTTTCAGACAATTCCATGTCTACATGATGAAACTTGGTTTGAATTGTGAGTACTGTTTTATTAGAATCTTTGTGTTATTATCAGATCAAGCCAAACGTTCTTATCTTCTTGTACGGTGAGCAGCACTGTATACACAAACTTGCTTTAAATTAAACATCATTAAGCTGTAAAACATAAAGAAGGAAAAGAACAGAGAATTTTTATATGTAGCAAAAGCTCGATATTGTTGATTTTCTTTGGTTGGATGATAACACAAGATCGACACAGGAAAACAAAGCTGAGAACTAGACAACAACTGACATTAGACAATTAGCTGATGACTTTTCCCAGAAAGATTGTCTTTAAACAACCCTCCGAAAGGCATTGTCGCTTCAGAAGATTTCTTCCCAATTCCTCCAGCATCATGAATTAGAAATGTCCTTTTATGATCTTTTTTATTTATTTTTTTTCCCATCCACTTTAGATATCTTGTACTCAAAAGGCATCTGCCATCCATCGATTGATCTGGTGATTTTTGAAGTCGCCAAGCTGGGAGCATTAATACATAGTTGGCCAGTCATGAGGTGTACATGGATCCTACAATATTTCTTATTGATGTCTATGAAAATATGTTGAGATTTAGGAATTCTCCAGAATCATAACGACACGTACAATTGGTTTAGGCGGGGATTAGCACATGCATCCACGTTTAAGAGCAGACATTCGTCTTTAATTCATGCTTAAAATGAGTATTTATAACGAAAATGATTATTTATAATGAAAATAGATTCATTTTAATAAATAATAGTCATTTTTATATAAAATAACCGACTACAATTAAGCATTTTTATTCTCAAATTAATTAAAAGCGAGGCTTTGTTTAATTAGCATTTCCAGCTTATAGAAAAGAAGTAACAGATAAAGTGTTAAACTAATATTAGGTGAAGAAGACAGGAGACCATTGATTTGCGCATGTCTAGCTGAAACCTCTTTTTGGAGATAAGGCTCTTGAATATGATGACGAGGGTTTAAATATTAGTACTAATTAAATATTCTTTTATGAAAGTTAGGTGAAAATGATGATTATTAAAATTTTAAATATTATTAATTTTAAATATTTATTACAGTACTTCAAGGAATGGTTAGAGTATATTATATATATATATATATATATAAAATGATAGTTACAATTGTAAGTGTGTAAATATCGTATAATCATTTTTTTAAGTATTTGTTTTTATTATTAAAGTATCCTAGTGATGAAGAATTTTACCAACAAGTAGGTCCTTATTATACGATGCTGCAGACCAAAATATTATATGAAATCCTGCATCTGACGTACTCATGATTTAATGTCAACAAGAACAACAAATCAAGGGTGAATATATAACATTAATTAAAACAAAAGGACATGGGCTGGAAGATTTTCCTTATGATAATATTTCTCATATTTTACAAGGGTACCACCCTAGAAGGAAGAATTATTTCTTAAAAATTCCATGAAATGGTCATTATTTTTTAGTGCTTGTGCCTCTTAACCTTAGCCAATTAATTAGGGAATTAATATATATGGTCAAATCATATAGTTTATAAAAATCATTGGATTAATATTTTATGAAAACAAAATTAATATTGTAGCTAGCTAATGGGTGCCCTCATGAGTGGGGTTAATCATGGGCACCGACTGATTCAATCTTATCATCAAGCTGAGTCATTAAAAAAAGGAAATACTATGATTAAACATTATTATTAGAGTCTTCGAAAGGTAAAATAATAATAATAATTATTTTATCATCTCATTTTGATTGTTTATATATTTAATTTTTTTTATTTATAATTAAGAAAGTGATTATTAGTGTATTGATATAATTTTTTTATTTTTTAAAAATATTTAAATATGTTAAAAAGTGTAAAGAGAAAAAGAAGAAAAAAATAAAAAGTGAGTTTTGTACTGTAGGTACGCTTAACGGTCAAAACTAGACCTTAAAAAAAAAAAAAAAAAACCCATGAATCCAAAAGTATGTTGCATGGATTGGATGAGTGTCAAGACCGATGTGCTTATTATTATTATTATTATATGAAAGTGCTTTTTTGATAAAAGATTCCATCATCAGTGAAATGCATGCATTTTTGTAGTCTATGTTATCTTGAAATGACTCTAAATTAATATTTTAGCCGTTTCCCTTTCGAGAATTAATTATATTTGTTAAGAGTGATTAGTGGGATAAACATCATAGGGTTGTCATTTTCTAGCTGACATAGAAATTAATCAACATTATCTATCTTTAAAATTTTGTAGATCATGAAAAAGATGTTAATGAAAGATCACAGAGATTACATGCTGTAGATCATATAAGAGAGACAATTTTTTTACGTGGAGCAATGTTACACAACCTCTCAATCTCTACACATCACATTTTTTTAAAATTTTATTTTGAGTTTATTCTTTTTAAACTAATTCAATTCTTCTATTCATTATTCATATATTAAATATTTGATAAAAAAATTAAAATTTAAAAAAATGTAATGTGTGGAGGTTGTGCATATTTTTTTTTCTTACGTGCCTTCCCGGTGGTGTTCAAACTTATGCCTAACCTCGGCTGGAGATCCAAACTCTCGCTTGAGGATTGAAGATAGTGCCTAAAATTCCTACGTCTTTCGGGCTAGAAGATGGAAGCTAGTAAAATGGTTAGATTTAATATGTTTAACTGGATTTTGAGAAATGCGAGAATAAAAATTAAATAAAAACATTATAAAATTAAAAAATTATTTGTGTGAGAAGAGTAATCCTCAGGGTCGGGCCAGAGGGAGTAAGCCTGACCCACAAGGCCCGAACAGTTGAAGGGCCCGAGGACAATGATTGGGCTGGACCAGGTCAGCCCAAGGGCCCCTGGAAGGGAGGCAGTAGGGCGACACGCCCTGGCCAGAGGATGAAAGGCAAAATCGACACCACTGTAAGCCGACATTCAGGGGGTAGTCTCTGTCCTTGGACCCCTACATTTGGACATGCCTAAGGGATGGATGCACCTGACTGTGGCCACATCGTATTTAATGGGACGAAAACAGGCACGCCATAACAAAAAGCCACGCCGCATTTAATGAATCTCAAGGCTGCGCTCACCACAACATGTCTCCTGGGTGTCAGTAGCAGCCACAATCGAGCCTGACAAGTTTGTTGTGCAGCACGGAGATGGCAAGGACACTCGACCCAAGTAAGGAGTGGCATACCCACCATCTCATTCTCGAGGACTACTCCGACCAGATATATGTACCCCTTCCCTCAACTAGAGGATGAATTCAAATACTTTGACACTTCAATTCATAATTTTCATAAGGAAATCACACTACTTTAGCATCGGAGGTATCGCCCACCACTTCGAAGCTCTCATTTCTCAACTGTAGCAGGTGGACGAATTGGGCCTCCATGGAGTTGCTCGGTTTGTGAAACACGACATCAACAATTTGAATATAAATTTGAATATTATTTTTATTTTTAAATTTAAAATAGTTATATTATTTCTTATGTTTGGTTTGAAAGTTTAGAAAAATTGTATTAGATTTTATGTTTGGATAATGATTAGATGAAAAAATTAAAAATAAGGAATAATAAATCCCCCTTTTATACTTCGATCACTTCGAGATCCTCGGATAACAACATGTGATTTTCTACGTTTCTCTTTGCATCTATCGTCCACTACCTATGGCTATGAGACCGTTGGACTCCAATCCTCTTCCCAACATGCCCCCACAACGTTCAACTCCTAACGGAAAGGTTAAGGTCATTATCGTAAGAAAGAAAAACCAACCAACCAACCAACCGGTGTCGCCCCCCCGTCTCTTCAGAGAGTTGGAAGCTTTTGAAAAGTGTCTGACGAAGTTATAGCGAATCCTTCACTGACAGTCGCCAGGGAGAACTTGAATCCACAATGCTGGACGGACTTCTTGGCCGTGGGTTCGCCTCCAAATGGTTTTCCCTCAAATCTCTCTTTCTCATCGATGTTTTATATCAATGTAAGTGGGTCTATTATTATTTCTTTCCTTAAGTTGGGTTTTTGCTTGTGGTTTATAGTAAGCCATTGATTAAATTGACCAAGACTCGGATTGATGTGGTTCGGAGGAAGAGAAAGGCGACTGAGAAGTTTCTGAAGAAAGATATCGCTGATTTGCTTGCCAATGGCCTCGATATCAATGCTTATCAGAGGGTAAATTCTTCCTGCTTTTGGCCTTTTGAGTTTCGGTCTTTTTTAGGGAATCTCTAAAATGAACTGTGTTTGGCGAGCTCTGTACTGAAAGAAAATGCTGTTGTTTCTTGCGAGGTGGTGAACCAGGCTGATGGACTTCTAGTTGAATTGATGCTTTCTTTGTGTTATGATTTCGTTGAGCAATCATGCGATTTGGTATTGAAACATCTTTCAATAATGCAAAAACAGAGGTAAGGGTTACTCTTTGCTGTTACAATTGCAGATGAATTATTTTGTGGCCTTATATTGTCGTCCAAGATTTCATGATAAGCCAATACTGGCTGCAAAATTCACTTCATATGCCAAGATATGACATTTGCTTACATTGACCTTACATTTTCTCTGCATACATTTTTTGGTACCTATTTGTGGCCATACTATTAATTATGCTCATCTTTCTTTTCTATACACATTATACCATTGGCATATTGTCGACCCATCTTAAACTATTGGACAGCATGGATAACTATTCAAATATGAAATGATTATGTTGTAATATCTTCGGATTTAGTATGAGGGCAATAAATGGGTGATCCCCCATAATCTCGGACGGAAAAGTTCTTGCAATTTATAATGATTCAGAGAGATTCTAATTGTAAGCTAATTTTTTTCTCTGTAATATTAGTAATCGTTTTGGATATAAGTCATTATCAATACTTTCATCTCCTTTATTGTTAAGCTGGATTATAGGGAATGCCCTGAGGATTATAGGGAGGCTGTATCATCCCTAATGTTTGCTGCTGCGAGATTTTCAGAATTGCCAGAATTACGCCAACTTAGGCAAATATTTCAAGAGAGATATGGGAATTCCCTGGAATTATATGTGAATCTAGAGGTAATACTTTATGAACTTGCTCTTAATAAAATAACTATGAGTTAAGAGTTTATGATTTTTCAAGTTCTAATTGGCTGAATTGCTCATTAATAGTTTGTTGAGAATTCTGCTTCAAAGCCATCTACATTAGAGAAGAAAGTTCAGCTAATGCAAGACATAGTGCTAGAGTATTCAATAACTTGGGACTCCAAGGCTTTTGAGAAGAGGATGTCTAGACCCTCTACATGTGTACAGGTGTGCCATTATGCATTCTATGATTCTATGGATATTACTGGAAGACAGAATCAGAGAGAATATCTTGGGATCGTTAAGAGCATTCTGTTTGTCTAGTGGTTCTTTCACATATTTGAATTTATGTGCAATTTCTGCGTTTAACTGCAGGAGCAACCTACAAACTATGGCTCTTTCAATGTCACTACCAATAAAAACGAACCATATAGTGGCATGGGAACCATCCCAAGAGGAGAAAAGCCTAATGTTTCATTTAAAGAAAGATTTGAGCTTACTAATGATGGGCGTGGATTGTGCAATGGCCTCGAAGGTACTATATCAAAAAGAGAACTGGACATTCAGTCTAGACATGAACCTTCTGGCAAGGGATACGAGATGCTTAATTGCATAGAACGAACTATCCTGAAAAAGGATGGTCATGACATTTCGTACCAAGGAAGGCAGGAGGTTGTGAATGGCAAGCATGAAGCATGGAATTTGAAGGGAGATGCGACCCCAAAACCAGTTAGATCTGAAACTTCATCTCGGAAAAAAAGATTGGATGGTCGAACCAGGTTGCTTATTGATAGGGAGAATACCTCTCCTGCAAACAACTGCCGAGGATCCTTATTTCATGGAAAGAAAGAAATTTATCCTTTTTTTGCAGGACAGCAGTCGAAGGGCAATGGTTATAAGGAACCGTTAGCAGGTAATAATCATGCTGGTCAACATGATGTTAAAAAGTCAGTGAAGAAATTTGAGAAGGATGTAATAACACACAATGTGAAGCCCCACTACAGTAATGCTACCCCTCCTTATGTTAAGCCTAATCTTAAAGCAACGGCTAGCAAATCTGGACCCAATTTAGGATCTTCAATGGCTGGTTTTGGCAGTAGTGTAGCCCTTACAGACCCTTCATTGCGCAAGAGAGGCAAAGCTGGTAATACTTCAGCGAGGATCCAATTACTTTCAGATCAATCTGTCCATCGGAGGCAGGTTGTTGGAACGGCAAGTTTGAATGATCATGGCGAAGAGAGAGATCACGTTTATCAGGACGACGAAACTGGTAACTCATCATCAAAACTAAGATCAGCCAGGAGGAGACCCGCGAAATCACATCCTGACCATAATAATGCTGGCTACTTTGAAGATACAGGACTTTTTACAAGAAAACCAAGAAGCAAGGGAAGGGACAACTCAAGACGTGGCTTGCAAATTTTGTTTGATGATGAGCAATATCAGAACAATGAAGAGGAAAGGATCTTGGACAAACTGTTAAGTCAGTATAGTAAGAAACCATCACCCTATGAACTAGGAAGGGTGAGGAAATCCAAAAACCGTCGGGCACATCACATGAGCACTGATGTGAGGGAATCCCCACAGAATGGCAAGGATATGCCTGATGAGAAGCCTGAGGATGTTCCTCCTCCACCCCGGTCAGTTTCTCTACCTCGTGAACATACAGGTCAATCAGAGGTAACCAAAATATTCTCCCGCACTGTATCTTTTCAGCCTGATAGGTCAAGTTTAGCTCGGCATGTGCATCCTAAGCTGCCAGACTATGATGATTTGGCTGCCAAGTTTGCGGCCCTAAGAGGGAAGTAAAGGGGTTGAGCTTTTATATCTTTTTACGTTATAATCAGCATGAGTACTGCAACCATTCTAAAGTTTCAGCATTTGTTACCTTGGTGGATCTGGTGCTGGCTTTGAAGAAAAGTAGCGTGGCTATACCCTCCCATAACTGAGGTTTATGAATGGAGTATATTCTCCATGTGTCTTGTGCTGGAATGTTCTTCTCTGCAGCCTATGGACAATTGCAAAGGTCACATACTATATTTTAACACGGTTCCTGCAGACCTATTGGTTGCGAGAGTTGTAACAATTCATGCAGCTTCAAATGATAGATAGAACTTGACATTGAAAAGTTCATATTGTATCAGTGTCCTTTGTACCAAATAAAGAAAAAAAATGAAGCTCATATGGTAAATAATTATAAGGATTAATTACATTTGGCCCATTCGAACTTTTATTCAATTCATAATATGCCTCCGAAACTAATAATTGCATCAAAGTGGAGTCTTAAACTTTCAAAACTTCTCAATCCCCCATTATGTCTACCAGCAACGTCAAATCTAATGAAAATTCACTGTAAAGATGTAATTTTCATCTAATTTATTATCATTGACTATATAAAATATAAAATAATATATGTTATCAATTAATAATAAATTATTAATCATTAACTATATATAAAATTATTTTATACTTAAATTGCAAGCAAGTATGAATAATCTATGTACATAATGAAATTATTTGATATTCATTAACCATATATAAATTAATAAAAAAAATTATTTAATGATTTATGATTTGCATATATTATTTTATATTTTATATGGTCAATGATAATAAATTAGATAAAAATTACATCTTTTACAGTAAATATTATGCACATGAACAATACGTACAGTAAATTTTCGTTAGATTTAACGCTGTTAGTAGACAGAATGAGAGATTGGGAAGTTTTAAATATTTGAAGATTTATTTTGATACAGTTATTAATTTCAGAGGCATATTATAAATTGAATGAAAGTTAAAATGAGTAAAATGTAATTAACACTAATTATAATCTTAGTTTAGGATAATCTTTCCCTTGAAAGAGAGATGAACTATGAACCATGAAGTGAGAATTCATGACTAGACCATTTTGGGGTCTGTGGTTAGTTTCTCTCTCTGTCTCTCTCTCTCTCTGTCTCTCTCTCTGAACAAAAAGGGCATTGTAGTCAATCCGTTGAGCATTGTGATGATGGTACGAATGTATGGTACCATAATGAAAATACAGAAAACGACTAATATGAGCTTGAATGTCAGAAAAACCCAGCAACTCATAACAAAGTGGCCTATTAACATTCCCCACGTAAATACTCTTTTTTTGTTTTAAGATTCCACCCCTTCCCTTTCCTTCGTTTTTTCCCCCTAGGCTCCCACGCCTTTCCTCGTAAAAAAATAGAAGACTGTCGCCCCAATGTGGAAAAACAAGGTTAAAAAAACACTCTTTCCCGCCAAAAAGCTACTCATAGTCACCCTCTTTATATGACAGTTACCCTTTTACCTCAGGTCCATACTTGGCCAGAGCCACAGAGAGAGAGAGAGAGATGAGGGGGACATCCAAGGTGATAATGGGGGCAACCCTAGTAATGGTGGTGAGCCTTGCCATGGTTCTAGGCCTAATCCTGGTGCTGCTAGCTGAGCTCTACTGTTCTCTCTTACTCCGCCGGCGTCAGCTCAGAACCACCACCTCTGGCGCCGCCACGGCCACAGTAAATGCTACTACAGCCACAAACACTAAAACTTCTTCTTCCCCGCCCTCACTACCCAAGGACCAGTCATCTCCTTCCCCTCACAGTAGTTTCTATGCACAAGGGGTTCTCCAGGCTCCGAGAAGCTTACTCTTCCCTGCAATTTCTCCCAAAGAAGACAATGCAGAAGAAACCAAGAAGCAGCATTCTCTGCTTCATCATGTCATTGACTTCCAACTCCAAGAGTCCGGCACAAGCCCTCGTCAAATTGGACTAGTACTATCTGCTTCTTCCCCTCCAACTCTCTTAACGCCGATTCATCAACAAGTCCATATTCAAGGTGTTGGTAATGGTAGTCATGATAAAGCTGGTGCTTTTGAGAAGCATTTTGTTTACATTTCTAATCCCATTTATGACGAATTAAATGCTGGGCCAAGCAGAGTGGATACTCCATTTGAAACTCCGGACATGTCCCCTTCTCGACTGGAAACGGATGGTTCCTCGGGCGATGATAAAGAGGTTCCCCAATCATCTGCATGCAACCCTTCAAGCCCAGGCACGCCGCCTTTGACTCCAATGAAGAAGCTCCCAGCCGAGGCTTGCTCTATCTCTCTCAGAGATGCCAGGCCTTTAGGCACTTCAGGTAGTGATTCTAACAGTAAAGACGGTCTATCTTCATCATCATCAGGTTCTCCTTGTACTTCTCCTTCATGGTGATGCTGATGCATCATCCATGGCATGATCAGATCGCATGCGGGGGGAGCTTTGTTTTCTGCTTTCTTGTGGGTTTGATGTGAATAGAGCAACGTTGATGGAGGTTGTACAAGAGAAGAAGACAGCGATGTTTGAGAGTCAGAGGGTAAAAGAGCTTTTCTCTGCATGCGTGCCATGCCTCTCCCACCGAAGCCACGCCTTTAGACCTAACTATTTTTCGTACTCTTTCTTTCCCCTCTCTATATGTACGTTGCAGAACTGCTTTCTGTTTGTTTGAAGTGTTTGTGTGGATGTTTTTGGATATTGGTAGAAAAATAAGCCATTGTTTCGTTCTTCGGATTTTAAGAGAGAGAAAGTTAGAAACTCATGAGAATGCACGTGAACTGCGATGAGTGGACTAAAAAGAACGTAAACAAGGATGGAAATGGTTGGCCTACAGTTCTATTTTCAATGCTTAAAAACAAAACCATATCTGACACCAACGAAGGCCTTTTGTCCACTTGGATAAGGACGAGTCCAGTTGGTTTCCCTGTGCCCCATCAACGCAAGAAGCTTCATTCTCTGCATAATTATTTATTTAAATATGTTCTTGATTCATACGCTAAACTATGGACCTGAATTGTTTTTCTTTGTTTTGAGAATTGGGATTGTAAATTAAAGAGACCACCAAGTGTTACGAAAAGCCACACAGAAAGAATTTCATTCAAAACAATTTTTACAGATTTTGGTATTCATCCTCTACCTCAAATGTTCAATATCACACTGATATTTATAGACTATTCATACAATTCTGTTATAAACGAATCCTTCTAGATTAATCATCTAGTGTATTTTGTTATGTGACGTGGCTGGAGCCTTGGTTGTGCTTGAGGGAATGTTGCCATAGTTTGTTTTGTGAGCTGTGAGCTTCCTCTGCTGGAGCAGTTTTGAAATATGCCTTAATATCCACCTCGATGCAAGTGGCACTGGTAAGATAGTGAGGCTTGATTGTAGAGCAAAACTTCTGGTGGTGGAAAGGGGCTTAGTGAGAATGTCAGCTAGCTAGTCCTTGGTTTTAGTCGCCACACGATCTTGCACAAAATGATAATCAAGCTCAACGTATTTAGTGCCAGAATATAAAACAGGGTTAACTGAAAAATATGACTCCAATATTATCATACAATAGTGTAGGTAGATTAGTAAGGAATATACCTAGTTCCTTTGGCAAAGTTGTAGCCAAATTAATTCACAAGCAGTATTGGATACTACTTTATATTCGGCCTCAATATAGGACCTTGCAACTGTGGGTTGCTTCTTAGAGCCCCATGACACAAGATGAGTCCCAAAATAAACACAAAACTCACCAGTAGAATTTCTATCATTCGGGCAGCTAGTCTAATCAGCATCAAAGAAAGTAGTGAGTGCAAGAGAAGAAGAGGAGGAGAAATATAATCCAAAATTGGTAGCGAGACGGAGATAACGAAGAATCCTCTTGACAGCTTGCCAATGAGGAAAGCGTGGACAATGCAAGAATTGATAGACTTTATTGACAGCAAATGAAATGTCTGGTTGAGTAAAGGTAAGATATTGAAGACTTCCGACAACATTATGGTAGAGTTGAGCATATTCAAAGGAATTTCCGTCAAGGGTAGTAAATTTGACCGACGCAAACATGGGGGTGGACACTGGTTTTGATTGTTGCATGTCAGTGCGAGATAAAAAATCAGAGATATATCGTGTTTGGGACATGAATAAACCAGAGGTAGCACAAAGCACTTTAATTCCTAAAAAATAATGCAGAGCACCAAGATTTTTAATTGGGAAGGATGATCTAAGAGCATTAATAAAATCAGTAATAAGAGCCGAATGAGAGCCAGTCACAACAATATCATCTACATAGATTAAAACAAAAACCGAGGCATTGGGAGTAGAAAAAATAAAAAGTGATGAATCAGATTTGGAAGCCTGAAAACCTAGTGCTAACAACTTAGTACTCAGCTTAGAAAACCAAGCCGTAGGAGTTTGTTTCAGACCATAAATAGATTTGCGCAATTTACAAATGTGAGTAGGGAAGTCAGAATTTACAAACCCCTGGGTTATTGCATATAGACGTCCTCTTCCAGGTCCCTGTGTAGGAAGGCATTCTAAATGTCAAGTTAGTGAAGAGGCCATCAATTTTGCACTACAATGGAAATGAGGAGGTGGATGGTGGCTGGTTTCACAACATGATTGCTTCGTTTGGTTATTAAACTCATCTCAACTCATCATTACAAAATTTTCAAATTCCAATACAAAATATAATAAACAATTCAACTTTTTTAAATCTCAAAATAATAATAATATTAAAAAATAATATTCTAACAATATTTTATCATCTCAACTCAACTCAATTCAACATTCAAACGTAGCCATAAATGTCTGTGTGTAATCGAGTTCGGCTTGCTGATGGAAACCCTTGTTAACAAGGCGAGCCTTGCGGCGCTCAAGGGACCCATTAATGTGCCATTTCATCTTAAGGACCCATTTGGATCCTAAGACATTGAGATTGGATGAGACAGGAACGAGGTCCCAAGTGTTGTTCTGGAGAAGGGTCTAAAACTCAATATTCATGGCAGTGCACCATTCCTAGAATTTGGAGGCTTCGGTATAGGAGAAGGGTTCCTCAGGAACGGAGATGGCGCCGAGATAGTGAGGGTGAGGGATGGTTTTAGGGGAGGCCATGGAATAGTTCCATCGAAACATTGGAGAAGACGAAGAATAAGAGATTTCAATCAGGTTATCATTAGATGGGATGCCACAGGTCGAGAAGGGGGAGGTGAGGGAGAGACAATGGATGACTAGGAAGGAGACGACGCAGTGGGTGAGGAATTAGGATTATGCTATGGAGAGGACTCGAGTAATTGAGAAGATGGAGGAGGTTAGAGTGGGCCTAAGGGAGATATAGGGATGGGATGCTCGATGGGCTTAGGTGCTGAGGAGATGAGCCCAACAAAAACAATGGAGATTGGGAGATCAGGAGACCGAGTAAATGAGAGAAGTGAGCCCAGCGATGGTAATGAATTGGATAGAGTCATGAAGGGAAAATGGGCCTCATTAAATCGAACATCCCGAGAAATATAGGTTCATCCAGTAGGTATGTGTAAACAATTATATCATTTATGATCATGAGTATATCCCATGAAGACACACAATTGGGAATGGAATTCCATTTTATGATGGTTAAATGGTTGTAGATTTGGCCAATATGCCAAGCCAAAGATACGCAAAAAGGAGTAATAGGGAGGATGGTCGAAAAGGGCTTGAAATGGTGAAATGTTCTGGAGAATTGGTGTTAGCATTCGTTTATGAGAAAAACAACAGTTTGGAAAGCCTCAATCCAATATTTGGCGGGAACTAAGGCATGAGATAGAAGAGACAACTCGGTTTCAACTATATGGCAATTGCGTCTTTCGATACTACCATTTTGAGCATGTGAGTAAGGACAAGTGATACGGTGAGTGATGCCAAAGGATTTAAGTATGGAGGGTAGGGGCAAAATTCGTCACCCCAATCAGTTTGAATAGAGATGACATTTGAAGAAAAAGTGTTACTAACATAACGTAAAAAAGCCAAAAAGATAGTGGATACATCATATTTTGCATGAAGTATGAAGTGGGAAAAACCAAATATACTTTGTGAAATCATCTACAATGGAAAGATAAAATCTATGACTGGAGGAGGACAGTACAAGCACCGGTCCCTCAGACATCAAGAAATAGTAATTGAAAGGCTTTAGTTGACCGAGAAGATGAAGGTTGATGAGGAAGGGCATGTGACTTGGCTTGAGCACAAGCTGAGCATGGAGTAAGCACAATATTGGTTATAAGAGAGCTGAGGGAGCTAAAAATGACAGATGGTGAAGGAAGCGGTTCGTGGAGAAGGGTGCCCGAAATGAGAGTGTCAAATGTTTAAAGAGGTACGTTCACCAATAAACAGAACAGCCGAGGAGGAAGAGGTAAGCTCGGCATAAGTGTCGTAGAGGCCATTTAATATTGGTTATAAGAGAGCTGAGGGAGCTGAAAATGACAGATGGTGAAGGAAGCGGTTCACGGAGAAGGGTGCCCGAAATGAGAGTGCCAAATGTTTGAAGAGGTACGTTCACCAATAAACAGAATAGCCGAGGAGGAAGAGGTAAGCTCGGCATAAGTGTCGTAGAGGCCGTTTCTAATGGGTCCCTGGAGAAGCACCTTCTGAGTGTGTAGATCCTTTACAAGAAAGCTAGAAGAGTGAAATAAAAAATAAACAGAATTATCTAAGTAAAACTGACGAACAGATAAAAGATTGCGAGTAATTTGAGGAACATGTAAAAGTTTACGAAGAAGAAAACTAACATTGGATGTGTAAAGTTGAGTAGTGCCAGTGTTTGAGATAGGAAGGGAAGAGCCATCTTCATTGTTGACATGGTTTGTGCTAGGGTTGTACACAAACCAGCCGAACCGATTGCTGCAAACGTAGACCGACTGCCGAATTCAGGAATCGATCGAAAACGATAGAGAACCGGTCGGCCAGCGGTAGCAAATTAACAAAATCAATGTCGGCCTGTTCGGTCTACGGTTTAGACTCGGTCTAAACCGAAGAACCGACCGATGTCTTATATATTTATTTTTAAAATATATTTTTTATACAAAATGATGCCATTTCACATGAAACGACGTCGTTTTGTTCTTAAACCTTTGAAAAAAAATAATAGTGAAATGACGCCGTTTGGTCTAAACCAAATGGTTTCTCCCCAGGGGTTTCTCCTTCCTTCCTTCATTTTGTTCTTCGCAAGTTCGCAGTCGTCCCCATTCCCAGACTCCCTCTCCCTCTCCCCGGACCCAGTGACCTGCACTCTCCCTCTCCGTGACTTGCACTATTAGACTCTCCTTTCTCGTTGCTCCCTCTCTCCTCTCTCGTCGTCGACGACCCACATGGCCCACATCCCCACTGTAAGTTTTATAATTTCCTTTGTATTTCATTTTTGCTGTGTTCCATTTTTTTGTTAATTGTTATTGTTAATTTCTCTGAGGGATTTTTTGGGAGGAAGAGGAAATGTTGAATCTAATCTCTGTTTTTGCCTTGCTTAGTAAAAATATTGTGGTTTGTGACATTGTGTCGTGTGTGATGGAGCAATGCTCAGTAGCTTACATTAAAAATATTGTGGTCTCACTGGTTTATGCTGAAATGAGCTTATGCCGAAATGCTTACAGTGTGACAGACAATGTGTGATAATTTTTGTGTGTCTGTGATAGACTTGTGGGCTATGTTTGGAAATTTTATTTTCTTACTAGTCTTGAATCAATGAATTTAAAACATGAAATGTGATAAGTGAACTAAACTTAGATTAGAGTCTTAGACTTATGATGTTTGCCATGTTGCAAACTAGCTGCTGTGTAATACTAATCACTGTTTTGTTTTATAATGTATGTGATAACGTGTAACATTTATGTTTTGTTTTATAATTAGATGGATTTTTCATCGTCTCCGATTGATGTTGATGCATCAACACCAACCATTAACTTAGGAGATGATGTGAGGGAGACCCACTCATCAAAACTCCCTAGTGCCCCTACTAGTACTACTTGTCCATTACCTAAGAAACGAAAAGGGAATGATCCATCGATTGTTTGGGACCATTTTACAAAGGTGGAGGGTTGTGTTATAGATGATCCGAAAGCTAAATGTAATTATTGTGGCAAGACGTATGTTTGCCACTCAAAGAACAGGACTTCAACAATGTAAAACCATTTGCCTTCATGTCCTAAAAATTTTCATAAACGTGGACCTTTGGATAGGTACCAAAAAATATTAATAGGTGAAACAACACCTAAAAAGGGGGTTAAAGAGAGTGATGGTATGTTAAGAAGTTTTGTAACCCACAAATATAGTGAAGAGGTTGTAAGGTTAGCGATTACAGAGATGATAATTATCGATGAGTTACCATTTAGAGTTGTTGAAGGACATGGATTTAGAAAAGTGTGTTGGTCTCTTGAACCTCGGTTTAAAGTGCCATGTCGTGTCACAGTGGCGAGAGATTGTATGAAATTGTATGAAAGTGATAATGAGAAACTTAAAAGAGTGTTAAAAAATGGCGGCATGAGGATTTTGTTGACGACCGCTATATGGACATCAATGCAGAATTTAAATTATATGTGTCTAACTGCACACTTCATTGATAAAGATTGGAAATTACAGAAAAAAAAAATTATTAATTTTTGTTTAATCCCTAATTATTGAGGGGAAACTATTGGGAGATATGTTGAGTCATGCTTGCTTGATTGGGGCATTGATAGAAGATTTACTGTGACTATTGATAATACAAGTTCAAATGATATTGCAATTTCATATTTGAAACAGTTTTTGAGTGGGAATTTGTTAGGGGGCAAGTATATACACATGAGATGTGCTCATATATTGAATCTTATTGTGAATAAAGATTTGAAGAAGTGCAATGATGCCATCACAATGGTTAGAAATGCAATTAGATATGTGCATTCATCTCCCACAAGATTAGACAAGTTTAAGAGATGTGCAGAAAAAGAAAAAATTGATTGTAAGAAAATGTTGTATCTTGATGTATAGACACGATGAAACTCAACTTATATGATGTTGGAGGCGGCTGAGAAGTTTGAGAAGGTTTTTAGGCGAATGGAGAGTGAGGATTATAATTACCTCTCTTACTTTGATGATGGCCCCGGGTTTGGGCACATGAGGCCTCCTAAAGCAAAGGAGTGGGAGACAGTGCGGGTTTTTGTTAAGTTTTTAGAAATGTTTTATGATGCAACTAATAGATTTTTTGGATTTTTATATGTGACAGCCAACACAAGTTTTCTGGAGATTTGTGATCTCCAAAATGAGTTGATGGAGTTGAGCAAGAGTCTTAATAGTTGCTTGAGGAGTTTGGCCATAAATATGAGAACAAAGTATGATAAGTACTGGGGGTCACTAAACAGGCTGAACTTGTTCATGTTAATTGCAGTTGTGTTTGATCCAAGAAGCTAGTTAGGACTTCTTACTTTCCATTTGAGGAAAGTTCATGATGAGTTTCGTACTGAGTAGTTGGTGTCGAGTGTGAAACAGGTATTGAAAAATTTGTATGCGAAATATAATGCGGAATTCGGCTCCACCACGAGTACCCAAGAACATGTGCCCCCTTCGACATCTAGAACCATGAATGATGATGATGGCAAGGGTGAGACCAAATAGTTCTACGAGTGGTATAAAATATCTTCCGCCATGGGATCTAATATTACCAAAACAGAAGTAGATCAATATTTATCAGATGGTTACGAGGCACTCTCCACATTGTTTGATTTGTTGACTTGGTGGAAAATTAATGAGGCTAACTATCATATACTCGCGAGGATTGCACGAGACTTATTGGCCATGCTTGTTTTCACGGTTACGTCCGAGTCAACATTTAGTATGGGTGGTCGTGTGCTTGATCCTTTTCGGAGTTCATTGGCTCTGATAACCGTTAAGGCATCTGGCAACAACCATTAATATCCGGGAGGTTATGGATAATGTGGAGAGCTTCATAGTAGAATCATGTGATATTTTCTTTGTTTTCATTGTAATTTAATTTTAGTATTTTTTATAATCCAAATTCACTAACATTTGATGTTGTATTCTTATTATTAATATTTATTAATGTTTGTATATAGAGTTGGGCACACAATCAAACGTGACAACTATTGAAGATTGAAGGTTGAAGGCTTGAAATTGAAGTAGCAAGTAGCAACTATCCAATTTGTTGTCATTTAATTATGGTATATTTTTTAATTGCATTTTGCTATGCTTAATACAATTTGTTTTTGTTTTTTTTTAATATGTATTAAGTAATACTAAACATCTAGTAAAGTTATTTTTATTTTTTTGAATTATGTAATAAGTAGTAAGTAAGAATTAATATAGTTAGTTAGTAATAGTAGAAAATTATAAACAACATTACTATTAAATTTTAAAATGAAATCAACTTAAAAAAAGTTCAAAAAGAACTTGGATAATGAAATGAGAAAAAAAAAAGTCCAAAATATTTGTTGAATTGGCCCAATTGGGAAATAACAAAGGCCCAAAAAAAGGGTCCAAGAAAAAGCCCAAACTGATCAAACCAACCGACAACTAGCAGGACCGAAGCCGGCCGGTTTCAGCCCTTAACACCAGTCGATCTCGATCGGTTTTTATCCTCAAAAACCTATGTTCGGTCAGTTTCAGTTTCCTGAGAAAATCAAGCCGACATAGTCGGTTTTCAGGCCCAATCCGTTTCAGTTTCCTGAGAAAATCAAGCCGACATAGTCGGTTTTCAGGCCCAATCCATGCCATGATAGGGAGCATATTCTAAATTGAGATTAGAGAAATATGCTGTGAAGTGATTTGTGGCTGTAGTGTCTGGGAACCAAGAATTGTGATTAGTAGTGGAGGGTGGGAAGGTTGTGTAGTGAGCAATAAGAGGATGGTGGAGATGCTTAGTAAGACTGATTAAAACGGTGATAACAGGATAACGCGGTATGCCTAGTTTTGTGACAGACTAGGCACACGAGTTTGGTGGTAGACTGATGAGAGAAGAAATTGGAACTTGTGTGAGGGACATGACCAGTGCCACGACCACGACCACGTCGAGGACCACAACCACGACTTCTATTTGAGGATGAGAAATTAGATCTAGTGATTGTCGTATGAGCTTGAAGGGGACTGCCTGAAAGGAGAGAATCAGTCTGGTGGGCTAGTCTAGATTCATGGTTAAGCAAATAACCATGTACTTGAGAAGAGGACAGAGGATCGAGTCGAGTGGTAATGTAGGTGACAAGAGACTCATAGTCGATTCCTAAACCAGTAAGGAAGTAATAAACTCGGAGGGGGAGAAAGGTTGGCCAGCTGCACCGAGATGGGCAGCTAAGCACTTTGCTCTATGGAAGTACTAGTTAAAATCCTCGGAACCTCTCTTGAGGGTGGCTAGCTAAAACTGTGTTTGCATGATGTGGGCTGAGGTTTGAGCCGAAAACATGTTATGAAGGGTGGACCAAACTTCCCGTGAGGTAGTACAATCAAGAACTTGAGAGAGATGATTATCGGTATGGGAAGAGTTGATGGCAGAGATGATTAATTGGTCTTGCAGAATCCATTTTGTGTAATTTGGGTTAGGTTGACCATCAATGGCAGAAGGGGGAGTGGGGATAGAACCAACCAAATAACTAGTGACCTTTGAGAAATGGGAGGATTTGAGCTTTTCATAATAGACAATTGTCCATGGAGAGTTTCTGAGTGATGAAATGAGTGGCAGAGTTGAGTGGGATTTACAGTGAGGTTGGTCTTTTCGGGTTCCAAGGTTTTGTAGGAAGGAATAAGGTGGAAGTTAGTCCTCTAATGCTCTGGTACCATAAAGAGACCACCAACTGCTCTACAAAAAGCCACACAAAAAGTATTTCATTCAAAACAATTTTTACAGATTTTGGTATTCATCCTCTACCTCAAATGTTCAATATCACACTGATATTTATAGACTACTCAGACTATTCATACAATTATGTTATAAATGAATCCTTCTAGAATCATCTAGCGCATTCTGTTATGGGACGTGGCTGGAGCCTTGGCTGTGCTTGAGGTAATGTTGCTAGAGTTTGTTTTGTGAGCTGTGAGCTCTCTCTACTGGAGCAGTTTTGAAATATGCCTTAATATAAATAAATCAAGTTAGAACGAACAATGGAGTCTTTAAGTTTTATTAATTTAATTTTTATTCTAACACACGTTGAGTTTTAATTTAAACTATATTTTATATTCTCCTGATACATATAGTTTTGTGATTTTTTTACATGACAATGAAATGACAGTCTCGATTTATATAAACATGAGAATTCAGATATTCATTTTATATTTAAGCTTAAAAAGGGGAAGCAGTCATCAGTCCTTGCTATAAACTTTGATAACCTAGATGTTATATATGTATACGTAATACATATACATATATATATATATATATGCGTAATCAAATGTGGTGTGTGGTGTAGGGATGATAAGTAGAACGCCCTTTTCCTTATTTGCCTACTATTTGTCTGCACTGCTTATTGAAACATGCATCGATCCCCAGTTGTTTTGTTTGAACTATTCGCAGTGGTGCATACTGCATTCGAGCTTTTAAAACAGCTAAAAATACTTTTCAAGCTCGAAACCAAACGGGCTGAGTAACCAAGTGTTTTTTCTTTTTTTCTCTTTAGCATTGACACTTCTTATTCCGGTGTCTAATTCACTTTTGAGTTCGATAATCATTGTCTTGCACATACAGGAGTATGTAGGATGTTTGAAAGTGTCATTACCTCTCTCTAATGAGATCTTGAGATGTACATAAAACAAATATTCTTACAACATGTTTGAGCAGCTTTGCAAATCAGTCTTCAACCTTTGATCAGCCACGATGAATTTCCATCTGATTGAGTGACGCCCTTACAAAGTGATGGCCGAGGAAAACCTGGTAATTAATAAGATGTAAGGCAAAATTAGGGAAACCAAAACTTCTTCGAGTCAATCCAAAGTGTATGGATTATTCTATATCTAAGCACTAATTTATTACATCACCAA